>NC_069504.1:22074637-22297137 GCF_027579735.1 Bombina bombina | reverse complement strand
CCTCTGCTTCTGGTACCGGATCAATCACTGAGTAGCTTTACTCCCGGCCAGACTACATAGTACACAACAAGCAGAAGCAGGGGAGGGTTACATGACCATGCAGGCACCAATGCAAACTCCTGCTCTAGATATAGGCATTGGTGCATGCACAGTTGTATATCCTTACATTTTCTCATACCTGCCATGTGTGCTGTGAGGGGCTTACACGGAGCACACAACTCTCTCCTGTAGGATACTGCCTCTGAGCGTCACAGATAAAAAAAAAGAAGGAAGCATTAAAAAAAGTGCTCCCCCTGCTGCCCGCCCATAGCAATGACCAGACTCGCACACTGAAAAGTGTGCGGTTAGCAAGGGTATAGGATGTGTTATGGGCGGAGCAGCAGTCACATAGAAAAATATGCAAAGGGATATAGCAGCCTATACCTCCTCTACCGCACGTGCGGTAGAGGAGGTATAGAGGAAGATAAAAGGATTTTTTATTATTATTATGAAACTTGACAGTAGACTGGAACCTTTTTTGGCTAAATACATATAATTTTTTCCAATAGGGGGCTATTGGAGAAATTATATTTATTCAGCTAAAAAAATTATTTTCTTTCTTTTTTTCTTTTTTTTTCAGGGGGGCACTTGCGGTTGTGAACATATGGAGGAGCCTCCACTGTATATTTATGTGTTATTATGTGTATATACATATATATTTGTGTTACTATGTGTATATACATATATATTTATGTGTTATTATGTGTATATACATATATATTTATGTGTTACTATGTGTATATACATATATATGTATGTGTTACTATGTGTATATACATATATAATTATGTGTTATTATGTGTATATACATATATATTTATGTGTTACTATGTGTATATACATATATATTTATGTGTTATTATGTGTATATACATATATATTTATGTGTTACTATGTGTATATACATATATATTTATGTGTTACTATGTGTATATACATATATATTTATGTGTTACTATGTGTATATACATATATATTTATGTGTTACTATGTGTATATACATATATATTTATGTGTTATTATTTGTATATATATATATATTTATGTGTTACTATGTGTATTCATATATATTTATGTGTTACTATGTGTATATACAGATATATTTATGTGTTAGTATATGTATATACATATATATTTATGTGTTAGTATGTGTATATACATATATATTTATGTGTTATTATGTGTATATACATATATATTTATGTGTTACTATGTGTATATACATATATATGTATGTGTTACTATGTGTATATACATATATAATTATGTGTTATTATGTGTATATACATATATATTTATGTGTTACTATGTGTATATACATATATATTTATGTGTTATTATGTGTATATACATATATATTTATGTGTTACTATGTGTATATACATATATATTTATGTGTTACTATGTGTATTCATATATATTTATGTGTTACTATGTGTATATACAGATATATTTATGTGTTACTATGTGTATATACAGATATATTTATGTTTTAGTATGTGTATATACATATATATTTATGTGTTAGTATGTGTATATACATATATATTTATGTGTTAGTATGTGTATATACAGATATATTTATGTGTTACTTTGTGTATATACATATATATTTATGTGTTACTATGTGTATATACATATATATTTATGTGTTATTATGTGTATATACATACAGGGAGTGCAGAATTATTAGGCAAGTTGTATTTTTGAGGATTAATTTTATTATTGAACAACAACCATGTTCTCAATGAACCCAAAAAACTAATTAGTATCAAAGCTGAATAGTTTTGGAAGTAGTTTTTAGTTTGTTTTTAGTTTTAGCTATTTTAGGGGGATATCTGTATGTGCAGGTGACTTTTACTGTGCATAATTATTAGGCAACTTAACAAAAAACAAATATATACCAATTTCAATTTTTTATTTTTACCAGTGAAACCAATATAACATCTCAACATTCACAAATATACATTTCTGACATTCAAAAACAAAACAAAAACAAATCAGTGACCAATATAGCCACCTTTCTTTGCAAGGACACTCAAAAGCCTGCCATCCATGGATTCTGTCAGTGTTTTGATCTGTTCACCATCAACATTGCGTGCAGCAGCAACCACAGCCTCCCAGACACTGTTCAGAGAGGTGTACTGTTTTCCCTCCTTGTAAATCTCATATTTGATGATGGACCACAGGTTCTCAATGGGGTTCAGATCAGGTGAACAAGGAGGCCATGTCATTAGATTTTCTTCTTTTATACCCTTTCTTGCCAGCCACGCTGTGGAGTACTTGGACGCGTGTATTGGAGCATTGTCCTGCATGAAAATCATGTTTTTCTTGAAGGATGCAGACTTCTTCCTGTACCACTGCTTGAAGAAGGTGTCTTCCAGAAACTGGCAGTAGGACTGGGAGTTGAGCTTGACTCCATCCTCAACCCAAAAAGGCCCCACAAGCTCATCTTTGATGATACCAGCCCAAACCAGTACTCCACCTCCACCTTGCTGGCGTCTGAGTCGGACTGGAGCTCTCTGCCCTTTACCAATCCAGCCACGGGCCCTTCCATCTGGCCCATCAAGACTTACTCTCATTTCATCAGTCCATAAAACCTTAGAAAAATCAGTCTTGAGATATTTCTTGGCCCAGCCTTGACGTTTCAGCTTGTGTGTCTTGTTCAGTGGTGGTCGTCTTTCAGCCTTTCTTACCTTGGCCATGTATCTGAGTATTGCACACCTTGTGCTTTTGGGCACTCCAGTGATGTTGCAGCTCTGAAATATGGCCAAACTGGTGGCAAGTGGCATCTTGGCAGCTGCACGCTTGACTTTTTTCAGTTCATGGGCAGTTATTTTGCGCCTTGGTTTTTCCACATGCTTCTTGCGACCCTGTTGACTATTTTGAATGAAACGCTTGATTGTTCGATGATCACGCTTCAGAAGCTTTGCAATTTTAAGAGTGCTGCATCCCTCTGCAAGATATCTCACTATTTTTGACTTTTCTGAGCCTGTCAAGTCCTTCTTTTGACCCATTTTGCCAATGGAAAGGAAGTTGCCTAATAATTATGCACACCTGATATAGGGTGTTGATGTCATTAGACCACACCCCTTCTCATTACAGAGATGCACATCACCTAATATGCTTAATTGGTAGTAGGCTTTCGAGCCTATACAGCTTGGAGTAAGACAATATGCATAAAGAGGATGATGTGGTCAAAATACTAATTTGCCTAATAATTCTGCACTCCCTGTATATATTTATGTGTTACTATGTGTACATACATATATATTTATGTGTTACTATGTGTATATACATATATATTTATGTGTTACTGTGTGTGTGTATATATAAATATATATTTATGTGTTACTATGTATATATACATATATATTTATGTGTTACTGTGTGTATATAAATATATATTTATGTGTTACTATGTGTATATACTTATATATTTATGTGTTACTATGTGTATATACATATATATTTATGTGTTACTATGTGTATATACATATATATTAATGTGTTATTATGTGTATATACATATATATATATTTATGTGTTACTATGTGTATATACATATATATTTATGTGTTACTATGTGTATATACATATATATTTATGTGTTACTTTGTGTATATACATATATATTTATGTGTTACTATGTGTATATACATATATATTTATGTGTTATTATGTGTATATACAAATATATTTATGTGTTACTATGTGTATATACATATATATTTATGTGTTACTGTGTGTATATAAATATATATTTATGTGTTATTATGTGTATATACACATATATTTATGTGTTACTGTGTGTACATACATATATATTTATGTATTATTATGTGTATATACATATATATTTATATGTTATTATGTGTATATACACATATATATTTATGTGTTAGTATGTGTATATACATATATATTTATATGTTATTATGTGTATATACACATATATATATTCATGTGTTAGTATGTGTATATACATATATATTTATATGTTATTATGTGTATATACACATATATATTTATGTGTTAGTATGTGTATATACATATATATTTATGTGTTAGTATGTGTATATACATATATATTTATGTGTTAGTATGTGTATATACATATATATTTATGTGTTACTATGTGTATATACATATATAATTATGTGTTACTATGTGCATATACATATATATTTATGTGTTATTATGTGCATATACATATATATTTATGTGTTACTATGTGTATATACATATATATTTATGTGTTATTATGTGTATATACAGATATATTTATGTGTTACTATGTGTATATACATATATATTTATGTGTTATTATGTGTATATACATATATATTTATGTGTTACTATGTGTATATACATATATATTTATGTGTTAGTATGTGTATATACATATATATTTATGTGTTATTATGTGTATATACATATATATTTATGTGTTATTATGTGTATATACATATATATTTATGTGTTACTATGTTTATATACATATATATTTATGTGCTATGTGTATACATATATATTTATGTGTTACTATGTGTATATACATATATATTTATGTGTTAGTATGTGTATATACATATATATTTATGTGTTACTATGTTTATATACATATATATTTATGTGTTACTATGTGTATATACATATATATTTATGTGTTATTATGTGTATATACATATATATTTATGTGTTACTATGTGTATATACATATATATTTATGTGTTAATATGTGTATATACATATATATTTATGTGTTACTATGTGTATATAAATATATATTTATGTGTTATTATGTGTATATACATATATATTTATGTGTTATTATGTGTATATACATATATATTTATGTGCTATGTGTATACATATATATTTATGTGTTACTATGTGTATATACATATATATTTATGTGTTAGTATGTGTATATACATATATATTTATGTGTTACTATGTTTATATACATATATATTTATGTGTTACTATGTGTATATACATATATATTTATGTGTTATTATGTGTATATACATATATATTTATGTGTTACTATGTGTATATACATATATATTTATGTGTTACTATGTGTATATACATATATATTTATGTGTTACTATGTGTATATAAATATATATTTATGTGTTATTATGTGTATATACATATATATTTATGTGTTATGTGTATATACATATATATTTATGTGTTACTATGCGTATATACATATATATTTATGTGTTACTATGTGTATATACATATATATTTATGTGTTACTATGTGTATATACATATATATTTATGTGTTAGTATGTGTATATACAGATATATTTATGTGTTACTATGTGTATATACATATATATTTATGTGTTACTATGTGTATATACATATATATTTATGTGTTACTATGTGTATATACATATATATTTATGTGTTAGTATGTGTATATACATATATATTTATGTGTTATTATGTGTATATACAGATATATTTATGTGTTATTATGTGTATATACTTATATATTTATGTGTTAGTATGTGTATATACATATATATTTATGTGTTACTATGTGTATATACATATATATTTATGTGTTACTATGTGTATATACATATATATTTATGTGTTAGTATGTGTATATACATATATATTTATGTGTTACTATGTGTATATACATATATATTTATGTGTTACTATGTGTATATACATATATATTTATGTGTTACTATGTGTATATACATATATATTTATGTGTTAGTATGTGTATATACATATATATTTATGTGTTAGTATGTGTATATACATATATATTTATGTGTTACTATGTGTATATACATATATATTTATGTGTTATTATGTGTATATACATATATATTTATGTGTTATTATGTGTATATACAGATATATTTATGTGTTATTATGTGTATATACAGATATATTTATGTGTTATTATGTGTATATACATAGATATTTAAACTTTGCTGCCCATTGCTGAGCGACCTTCTTTCTTCACTTTTAGGTTCTGTGCCATGTATGATGGCATCATAACGAGGCTCCCATTGCAGCCTATGAAAGCGCGCTCTCGTGAGCGCAAAACTTCCATGCAATGTGAACGTGAAGTTGCGTTCGCATTGCGGGTCATTTCTAATACCAGAGCACAATTGTCATTGAAAAGTATCACCTATCTAAATGTAGGAGCAAGTTTTACAAGGTCTTCTCCCACATCTGAAACATCCTTTTATACTTTACCAAGTTTCTTTCGTCTTATCATGTTGCTCACCTTATACATAGGTTATCAATGTACCCCCTATAGTTGCCGCTCTCCTAGATATGTAATTGCAGATCTTGGATAAAACTGTATCCAATATAGGGTCAGTCTGTAATATATTCAGATTATTCTTTATGTTTACTATGTCCCAATATTGATTGCTATAGATGGTAATTGGTATTACATTTTGTTAAAGAGCTAAAACTTTCACTAGGGACCAAGGGATTACTTTTGTTAATTTTTCATTTCAGATTTTTTTTCAACAATTTATTTCTGTTGACAGTATATATTGGCCAACATCCAAGTTTTAAATCAGATACAACTAGATTACGAGAGAATTTCAGTGTAAAAGCAGTAACACCGCTATTGCGAGTAGTGTCGGGTAAAGCTATACTGCAAGCATTTTAGCCTGTAATGCAACGTTCATTCCACACTCAAAATAATGAAGTTTTGAGGGGGATTTTCAAAGCTCCAGTAATTACAGGTTGTGCGTTCAGGCTAAAATCCTTGTGTTACAGCCTATACTGACACAATCCATACCGCCATCTGAGAGCAGTAGTTATGAGTTTAGTGTAACAAAAATGTTTCACAAAACTCATAACTAAACTGTTACAAAGTACACTAACACTCATAAACTACCTGTTAACCGCTAAACCGCAACCCTCCTACATCACAAACACTATATTAAACCTATTAACCCCTAATCTGCCACCCACCCACCCACAATAAAGTTATTAACCCCTAGCCTGCTGCCCACCCACATCGTCAAAACTATTTAAATATATTAGCCCCTATTCCCCTGCTCCCAGATATCGCCGCCACTATAATAAAGTTAATAACCTATATTCTGCCGCTCCCCGACATCGCCGTCACTAAATAAAGTTATTAACCCCTAAACCTCCGGCCTCCCACATCTCCGCTACTAAATAAACCAATTAACCCCTAAACCTCCAGACCCCACATCTCAACACACTAAATTAAACTATTAACCCCAAAACCTAACACCCCCTAACTTTAAATTAAAATTACAATATTACTCTATTTAAATAACTAAAAACTTACCTGTGAAATAAATTTAAACCTAACATTAAACTATAAATTAACCTAACATAACTAATCTTATAAAATAAAAAATACTACCAATTAAAATATCTAAATTACAAATTTTAAAAAAAACTAACACTTAGATTTGAACAGCCAATAGGATTTCAGAAGCTCTCATCCTATTGGCTGATTTGAATTTGATGAATCAAATCAGCCAATAGGAATGCAAGCTACGCCATTTTGAAACGGCTACCTTGCATTCAACTTCAGTGTATGGCGGCGACCATATGAAGAAGACGCTCCGCACAGGATGTCTTAAGCTTCCAGGATAGCTCCACGCTGTCCTGCCGGGATGAGGATAGAAGATGTCCCCGGGATGGATAAAGACCTTGCAGCCGTGATGGAGATGGATGTCCAGACTGCAGAAACCCTGAGTAAATCTTCTGGGGTTAGTGTAAGGTTTTTTTAAATTTTTTGGGGTGTTTTTTTTTAGATTAGGAATTTGGGCTTTGAAAAAGAGCTAAACGCCCTTTTAAGGGCAATGTAAAAGAACTAAATGCCATTTTAAGGGCAATGCCCATATAAATGCCCCTTATGGGGAAATAGGTAGCTTAGGTTTTTTTTAGAGTTAGATTTTTTTTTATTTTGGGGGGTTGGTTAGGTGGTGGGTTTTACTGTTGGGGGGACTTTGTATTTTTTTTACAGGTAAAAGAGCTGATTTCTTTAGGGCAATGCCATATAAAAGGCACTTTTAAGGGCTATTGGTAGTTTATTGTAGGCTAGGGGGTGTTTTTTTTTTTATAGGGCAATTAGATTAGGTGTAATTGTTTTTATTTTTTTTCAAATTCAGTTTTTATTTATTCAGGGGTTCACATATAACTTATATCATAAACAGAAAAAAATGAATACAGAGATTATTGTTACACATATCAAATATAAGTTTTCCTTCACTTGTTCCCCCTCTCTTCTGAAAACATTATCAATATTTACAACAAATGCATCAAAATCAGCATAATGTAGGAACCTAATACCTTATGGAAAGATAACTTTAAGAGAAAAAAAATCCCCAAACTTTTTTCATTACAACCTTTATAAGTTTGTTACATCATCAGCTGGATACACACATTGTAAGAATAACTATAAACACAGAGTTATTAAGGGAGAATCCTATTTATGATTTATTCTTTTTAAGTTCCACTCTTTTCACTATTCCTGTAAACAATTATTCTCTCTAATAACATAGGAACGATTATATTCATCCCAAAAACAAGTCCATCACCTTAACCCATTTGCAGGACATATAATAAGGGAGGGGGAGAAAAAAAAAAAAACCTCAGATTATCCTCTCTCTCCTCACCCCCTAACCTTCAGTAAACGGCCAACTTCCTCAAAGCTGTTCTTCTTGTATATATAAAGAGTTTTCAAATATCTTAATTATCCATTGTTGTGTTGGTATCTCTAAAGATTTTATATACTTTTCCCATTTACCAACAAATTTAGCAATTTGTTTGTCGCATTGTCTATCTATATCAAATTGTTCATAGATCATTTGTTGATGTAGTCTCTTTAAGAATAAGTGTAAGATTGGATTTTTTTCAGACTTCCAATGTCTAAGTATTACATTTCTGCCTACTAAAATTATAGGGTTTAACAAGCGTGTCCATTCCCCGTATTCTTCTACTTTAGCTAAAAATATCATTTCTATTGGTGTGAAAGTCACATCTATTTTACATTTTTTTTTCATCCAATAACTTATCATAAGCCAGAAAGTATTTATTTTAGGGCAGAGAGACATACAATGTATTATATCTGCCTTTTCCTATCTGCATTTTTTACAACAATTATCTTTGGAGTTTTTGCATTCAGCCATCAAATACGGCGTTAAGTAGGAATGATATAATATTGTGACTCTCTTCAACTTGATAACAAGGTTGTGTTTCTCACTGTATTCATACTAGATCTTATATCTTCCTTTGTTATCTCTAAGTCAGGAAAAAGTCGCAGCCATTTATTGATTGATTCATAAATATGTTTAATTCTTTTTTGATCATTAAGATTCTTATATAAAGTGAACAAGAGTTATTTCCTTTTGAAAATATATTAATAATTGGGTTCAGGATATTCCAGTTTTCTGTAGTAAAAATTGTATTACCTATCTTATTACAATAGTGTCTCAACTGAAGATAGATGTAAAATTGTGTATTTAAACAATCTAATCTATTCTTCATATAGTCGAAATCCTGAATACATTTATTATCTTCATCAATTATTTGATGTAGATGAGTAAATCATTTTTTTTTTTGCCACCCTCCACATATCTTTGTACAAATCATTACTTCGGGGTTACCCTTAATTTGGGGATATTTTAAGAAATTAAAATCAATCTTAAAAATGCTACACATGTTTTGCCATGCTAATATTAGATTCCCTATATTCTCCAGCCTTTTAACCCTGTCCGGTAATCTTTTATATTCAATATGTATTAAAGTGTTTAAATCATAAGGTCTTACTAAGTTTTTCTCCAAATCCAGATCTATAAAATTCTTATTTTCAGTGATCCAAGCCAAAACTATCTTTGCAAGGTAAACGTTATTATACAAACTCAAATCAGGTAACCCCAATCCTCCCCATTCTTTTGAAATACAAAGTTTTGTGTTTGATATTTTTGGTTTCTTACCATTCCAGCATAGCTGATTTATTGCCTTCTTATCCCGCACTAAGGGCTCCATGTACGAAGCAGCGAAAGCTGCTCCGGAGCCTTTGCGGGGCAGGTTCGCATATGCGAGCCTGCTTCCCGCAATGTAAGAAGCAGCGGTCATTAGACCGCTGCTTCCTACACCCTACGCCACCTCTTAGGTGGCAAAGCAAAATCACAGAGAGCTCGCTTGCTCTCGGTGATTGACATCCCCTTCAGTCGCGTGATTGGTCGCGCGACTGAAGGGGCGGGCATTACACACTCCGCTGAGTGTGTAATGATACATACGGGCAAGCGGATCAATAGATCCGCTGCCCGTGCGTAGCGGAGGCGGGCGGACAGCTTTGCGAGTTAAGAAGCTGTCTGCCCGCCTCTTAGTACATGGAGCCCTAAGGGGCATATTTATCACGCTCCGTATGGAGCTTGAAGCCCTGCGTTTCTGGCGAGCCTGCAGACTCGCCAGAAACACAAGTTATGAAGCAGCGGTCTAAAGATCGCTGCTCCATACCCTGTCTGCCTGCTCTGAGGTGGGGGACAGACATCGCCGGAAATCAAGCAGATCCAATATGATCGGGTTGACACCCCCTGCTAGCGGCCAATTGGCCGCGAATCTGCAGGTGGCGGAATTGCACCAGCATTTCACCAGAACTGCTGGTGCAATGATAAATGCAGAGAGCGTATGCTGTCGGCATTTATCAATGTGCAGCAGACATGATCCGCAATATCGGATCATGTCTGCTCGCACATTCTTAAATAGGCCCATACTCCTTTACTTCTAATATTTAATGGTAGATAGTATCTTAGGAGTTGTAATCATTTTTAACATTTTTTTTCCTGAAAGCATAATTGTTAAACATGCCCATCTCTTAATCTCTACTGTCATTTTTAAAAATAATGGGTCATAATTTGTCTTATACCATTCTCCTGGTATTAGTGAGAATATTATTCCTAAGTAGTTTATACTTACATCAGCCACTTTAAAAATTTGATTCTGAATAGAGTCTTTTTGTCTAAGTAACCATAACATTTCAGAATTGCTTACATTAACTTTGTACACACAAAAAGTTCCAAATGTATCTAATATTGTAGATATTTTAGGGATCTGGATTTTTGACCGTTTATAAAGGAGCGCAGTTTTAGGTGAAGAATTCAAGACTTTTATGCACTCCATAATGTTACCTTTAAATCCAAAATTAGCCAAAGAAGTAAAGAGATTATACCATTCTATTGAATCAAAAGTGTTTCAGCATCCAGTTTTAATAATAATAAATCTAGGCTCTTTTTATAAAGTATTTCCTAATTGGCCCAAACATATGAAATAACATTAGTCACCCTCCGAATATTATAAAAAGATGATCTTCCATTTATAAACCCAGATTGATCTGGATGTATTAACAGTGGAATCACAGATTGTAATCTGTTTGCAATAATACTTGTTAATAAGTCTGAATTTAACAATGATATGGGTCTAAAGGATGCTATATCTTGTTGATCCTTTCCAGGTTTTAATATTAATGTTGTTAAGAGTCCAGAAACCTATTTAAACATTGTTTAAGGTTAATAAAGAATAAATGATTACATACCTTTTCAAGAATTGGAACTATTTCAATATTCATTCATTTGTAAAATTAATTCGGTAAATTATCCGATCCAGCAGCTTTATTTAAAGAAAGGTTTTTAATAATTTTCTCTATTTCTTCCTTTTCAATTGGGCGATTTAACCATTCCAGTTGTTCTACAGAGATCTTTGGTACCCTTATTTTTTTCCCAAAAACATTTTTTTTAACCTGATCTATCCCTTGTGTTCTATATATCTGTGAATAACACTCCATCAACTTTTTTATAATCTCGTCTTGTGAAGATATCGTTATATTATTTATTTTAATATTTTCAATCACAGTTTTCTTTTTATGAATCTTATCTAAGCTTGCTAAATATTTACCTGCCTTTTTTACCATATCTGTGAAATCTGCTTCTAACTCTTATATCTTCTTTAGTAGTTTTTTGGAGAGTAAAAGTTTTCCTCTGATCATTGACTGATACATATTTATTACAGTTCTCCAAAGATGGTTTTCTTAAATATCAGTTATAAGCGTTATTCAAGGAATTCACAAGCTGTGTTTCTTGTGCATTTAATTTCCTTTTCCTTTGAGCTACAAAGGTTATCATTTCTGATTTTAACACTGCTTTTGCCGATTCCCAATATATCAATGGCTTCTGTATATTCTCCTTATTAAAAGTTTCATATTAATTAAGTTTATATTTTAAAAAGTGAAAAAATTCTATATTTGTCGATAAATATTTTGGAAAATAAAAATGACTCCCCTTTTTGATTTGTATTCCATATGTTATTCCTATAGAAGCGTGGTCCAAAATTATTATTGGATATATAGTAGTTTCTATAATTAATGGTATCAGTTTATCCGTTACGAGAAATAAATCTATCCTAGAATGGGATTTATGGGCCTTTGAGACACATGTGTAACCTTTATTTGTAGGATTTCTATACCTCCAAATATTTCATGCCCAAATTTGCACAAATACTATTGAACACATTGGTTTCTCTTTTGGAATAATTACTTTGTTGTTTTATTTCTCCTAACTTAAGTCTGTCAATCAGTATTTTAGGTGCCATATTAGAATTGTCACACATAATTATTTTAGTATCTGTGTATTCTAATAGTTTACCCTGCAATTTGTCCCAGAATATTTTACTAAACTTATTGGGCCCGTAAACATTACAGATTGTAAAAATTTCTGAGTTAATATTAATTTTAATAATCACTTTTCGTTCATTAGGATCAATAACTTTTTCCAATATTTTATAGTTTAAATTTTTATTAATAAGTATAGCTACACCTTGCTTCCTAGCCAAGCACTCAGATGCTATAATTTTGCCTACCCAGCTAAATTTAAAGGGACATGACACCCACATTTTTTCTTTCATGATTTAGAAAGAGAATGTATTTTTAAACATCTTTCTAATTTACTTCTATTAGCCAATTTGTTTTATTCTCTTGATATTCTTTGCTGAAAAGCATATCTAGATATGCTCAGTAGCTGCTGATTGGTTGCTGCACATAGAAACCTCATGTGATTGGCTCAACCATGTGCATTGCTTTTTCTTCAACTAAGGATATCTAAAAAATGAAGCAAAATAAATAATAGAAGTAAATTGTAATGTGGTTTAAATTTGTATGTTCTATCTGAATCATGAAAGAAAGATTTTGGGTTTAGTGGCCCTTTAAGTTTGGTGTTCTCTATTGCTTTCAAATGGGTCTCTTGTATTAAAGCTATATCTCTGCCTAACGTTTTAAAATGTTTTATTATAGCTTTTCTTTTAATGGGCGATTTTATTCCTCCGACATTCCACGATATTATTTTAAATGTTTTTAGTACCATGTTTCTCTATATATTAAATTATTATATAAACTAATCCCAGATTAAGAAGGGAGAGGGGAGAAGAAGAAGGGAAAGAAGGAGAGAAAAAAAGGGGGGGAGGGGGAAAGGGTATTATCTTGACATTTAATAATAACACCATTGTCTAGTCCATGGACCTCATATCTTGAAATTACACTATATTCATCTTGAAGATCCATAATCCACTACTTGTCCCAGTCCTGGTCTCTTCCAGTATGTCTATGTACCTTACTCATCCACTAAATTAAAATACCTTTTAACTACGTCCGGATCATTAAAGACTTTCATATCCTCTGGGCCTATATTTTTTAATTTAGCTGGATAAATCACTACTGCTTTGTGTCGAGCTGATATTAATTATGTACATAGTGGTATAATTTTCTTTCTCTTATTCAAAGTCTCAAAAGAATAGTCACTAAAAATCAAAATCCTTTTCCCATCTATCTCTAAGTTGCCTCTTCTCCTAGCAAGATTCATAAGTTTAATTTTGTCCTGGAAATCTAGAAACTTAAGCTATCATTGATCTAGATCTTTGATCACTGGAATACTCTTTCAAAGTATGAATTCTATGAGCGCTTTCAATTTTTAAAGGGAGGCCTTTTTCCTCAAAGCCTAATATTCTGGGCAACTGATTTGACATAAATTCCTGTAAATATTTATACTTATTTCCCTCTTCTAACCCTATAACTCTAACATTGTTTCTACGAGCTCTATTTTCTAGATCCTCAATCTTTGAGGACATCTCCAAAATTTGAGTGGTATTCTTGTTCGGTACTAATTCTTATCTATTTGTCTATCTTCTACTACAGATATGCGTTCCTCCGCTTCGTGCAGTCTGCCTCAATTTTTTTTTAAATCTTCTGCTAGTTTAGATACTTCAGATTGTATGTTATCCAACCGTGGAATAAAGATTTCTGACAATTTTCTGACTATTATATCACCTTCCCCTGTTATTAAACCTTCTTCTGTACTTCCATCTAGGGAGGTTTCACCCTGTTATTTCCTACTAGATGATTGTTTTTTCTCTTGTGTTTTTTGTCTTTTAATCATTGTGAGATTGAGAGGGTTAGTGACAAATTTATCCATATATATAATAAAAAGTGAAGGGAGTGAGTATAATGTAATTCCTTATAAATAACTCTAACGGCTAGATTTAGAGTTCGGCGGTAAAAGGGCTGTTAACGCTCCGCGGGTTTTTTTCTGGCCGCACCATAAATTTAACTCTGGTATCGAGAGTTCAAACAAATGCTGCGTTAGGCTCCAAAAAAGGAGCGTAGAGCATATTTAGCGCAAATGCAACTCTCGATACCAGAGTTGCTTACGGACGCGGCCGGCCTCAAAAACGTGCTCGTGCACGATTCTCCCATAGGAAACAATGGGGCTGTTTGAGCTGAAAAAAAACCTAACACCTGCAAAAAAGCAGCGTTCAGCTCCTAACGCAGCCCCATTGTTTCCTATGGGGAAACACTTCCTACGTCTGCACCTAACACTCTAACATGTACCCCGAGTCTAAACACCCCTAGCCTTACACTTATTAACCCCTAATCTGTTCCGATCAGCCAATAGAATGCGAGCTCAATCTGATTGGCTGATTGGATCAGCCAATCGGATTGAACTTGATTCTGATTGGCTGATTCCATCAGCCAATCAGAAAATTCCTACCTTAATTCCGATTGGCTGATAGAATCCTATCAGCCAATCGGAATTCGAGGGACGCCATCTTGGATGACGTCCCTTAAAGGAACCGTCATTCGTCGTCTAGTCGTCGGAAGAAGAGGATGGATCCGCGCTGGAGGTCTTCAAGATGGAGCCGGTCGTCATCGGATGGAAGAACATAGAAGATGCCGCTTGGAGAAGATGTTTGCCGGTCCGGATGTCCTCTTCTTGCCGGATAGGAGGAAGACTTTGGAGCACCGGATTATGGATCGCCAACCCCCGCTTGGGTTGGATGAAGATCTTGGAGCCAGGACGGATCGGTGATACCTGGATGGTGAAGACAAGGTAGGAAGATCTTCAGGGGATTAGTGTTAGGTTTATTTAAGGGGGTTTGGGTTAGATTAGGGGTATGTGGGTGGTGGGTTGTAATGTTGGGGGGGGGGTATTGTATGTTTTTTTTTACAGGCAAAAGAGCTGAAATTCTTGGGGCATGCCCCGCAAAGGGCCCTGTTCAGGGCTGGTAAGGTAAAAGAGCTTGTAATTTTTGTATTTTAGAATAGGGTAGGGAATTTTTTATTTTGGGGGTCTTTGTTATTTTATTAGGGGGCTTAGAGTAGGTGTAATTAGTTTAAAATTGTTGTAATATTTTTCTTATGTTTGTAAATATTTTTTTATTTTCTGTAACTTAGTTCTTTTTTATTTTTTGTACTTTAGATAGTTTATTTAATTGTATTTATTTGTAGCAATTGTGTTTAATTAATTTATTGATAGTGTAGTGTTAGGTTAATTGTAGGTAATTGTAGGTAGTTTATTTAATTATTTTATTGATAGGGTAGTGTTAGGTTTAATTATATCTTAGGTTAGGATTTATTTTACAGGTAAATTTGTAATTATTTTAACTAGGTAACTATTAAATAGTTCTTAACTATTTAATAGCTATTGTACCTGGTTAAAATAAATACAAAGTTACCTGTAAAATAAATATTAATCCTAAAATAGCTATAATATAAATGTAATTTATATTGTAGCTATATTAGGATTTATTTTACAGGTAAGTATTTAGCTTTAAATAGGAATCATTTATTTAATAAGAGTTAATTTATTTCGTTAGATAAAAATTATATTTAACTTAGGGGGGTGTTAGTGTTAGGGTTAGACTTAGCTTTAGGGGTTAATACATTTATTAGAATAGCGGTGAGCTCCGGTCGGCAGATTAGGGGTTAATAATTGAAGGTAGGTGTCGGCGATGTTAGGGAGGGCAGATTAGGGGTTAATACTATTTATGATAGGGTTAGTGAGGCGGATTAGGGGTTAATAACTTTATTATAGTAGCGCTCAGGTCCGCTCGGCAGATTAGGGGTTAATAAGTGTAGGTAGGTGTCGGCGACGTTGTGGGGGGCAGATTAGGGGTTAATAAATATAACATAGGGGTCGGCGATGTTAGGGGCAGAAGATTAGGGGTACATAGGGATAACGTAGGTGGCGGCGCTTTGCGGTCGGAAGATTAGGGGTTAATTATTTTAAGTAGCTTGCGGCGACGTTGTGGGGGGCAAGTTAGGGGTTAATAAATATAATATAGGGGTCGGCGGGGTTAGGGGCAGCAGATTAGGGGTACATAAGTATAACGTAGGTGGCGGTCGGCAGATTAGGGGTTAAAAATTTTAATCGAGTGTCGGCGATGTGGGGGGACCTCGGTTTAGGGGTACATAGGTAGTTTATGGGTGTTAGTGTACTTTAGGGTACAGTAGTTAAGAGCTTTATAAACCGGCGTTAGCCAGAAAGCTCTTAACTCCTGCTTTTTTCAGGCGGCTGGAATCTTGTCGTTAGAGCTCTAACGCTCACTGCAGAAACGACTCTAAATACCAGCGTTAGAAAGATCCCATTGAAAAGATAGGCTACGCAAATGGCGTAGGGGGATCTGCGGTATGGAAAAGTCGCGGCTGTAAAGTGAGCGTTAGACCCTTTAATCAGTGACTCCAAATACCAGCGGGCGGCCAAAACCAGCGTTAGGAGCCTCTAACGCTGGTTTTGACGGCTACCGCCGAACTCTAAATCTAGGCCTTAATTAGTATATATTGTGCAATTCTTTTAGATAGTTTAACTATCTGTGACTAATAAAGTGATAATACCAATACACCGTGAACTTTTTTTTTTTCTTTTTTTTTATAAATCTCCTCTAGTTGTTGTACAGAAAGAGTAATTATATCAATATTCTGGGGGTGTCCAAAAAGTCTTCTATTTTAAGAAGAATTGAATATCTAACCATATACAGAAAATGTATTCTAAATAATAATACCTGTACAAATTACTATATCTCCTACTTAGAGGAGACTCTAGCAGAAGATATTAGCACATATATTATCCAACTAAATAATATTTTGAGTTAGATTATGGAAGAAGCCCTATCTTCAGTCTACCACATTTAATAAGTCTTTACTTTTATCTATTTGGCTGATAACTATTCCATCAATCTGATATTTTTATCTTAACTTCAGTTAATAACCTGTGATATACATAACACCTACAGATTTATATATTGTTATCTAGCAAGAAAAAAAACAGGCTACTATGCTCTACCAAGAATGAGACTATCTTGTTACTATGCTACTATAATAGAGTAGATTAATAATTTCCCTAACAATTTATTATTCTATCAGCCAATCGGAATTAAGGTAGGAAAATTCTGATTGGCTGATGGAATCAGCCAATCAGAATCAAGTTCAATCCGATTGGCTGATCCGATCAGCCAATCAGATTGAGCTCGCATTCTATTGGCTGATCGGAACATCTATTTTAATTTTAGAATAGGGTAGGGCATTTTTTTATTTTGGAGGGCTTTGTTATTTTATTAGGGGGCTTAGAGAAGGTGTAATTAGTTTAAAATTGTTGTAATATTTTTCTAATGTTTGTAAATATTTTTTATTTTTTGTAATTTAGTTCTTTTTTATTTTTTGTACTTTAGTTAGTTTATTTAATTGTATTTATTTGTAGGTATTGTATTTAATTAATTTATTGATAGTGTAGTGTTAAGTTTAATTGTAACTTAGGTTAGGATTTATTTTACAGGTAATTTTGTAATTATTTTAACTAGGTAACTATTAAATAGTTATTAACTATTTAATAGCTATTGTACCTAGTTAAAATAAATACAAAGTTGCCTGGAAAATAAATATTAATCCTAAAATAGCTACAATATAATTATTATTTATATTGTAGCTATATTAGGGTTTATTTTACAGGTAAGTATTTAGCTTTAAATAGGATTAATTTATTTAATAAGAGTTAATTTATTTCGTTAGATTTAAATTATATTTAACTTAGGGGGTGTTAGTGTTAGGGTTAGACTTAGCTTTAGGGGTTTAAAAATGTATTAGATTAGCGGTGAGCTCCGGTCGGCAGATTAGGGGTTAATACTTGAAGTTAGGTGTCGGCGATGTTAGGGAGAGCAGATTAGTGGTTAATACTATTTATTATAGGGTTATTGAGGCGGGAGTGAGGCGGATTAGGGGTTAATGCATTTATTATAGTAGCGGTGCGGTCCGGTCGGCAGATTAGGGGTTAATAATTGTAGGTAAGTAGCGGCGATGTTGGGGATGGCATATTAGGGGTTAATAAATATAATATAGGGCTCGGCGGTGTTAGGGGCAGCAGATTAGGGGTTCATAGGGATAACGTAGGTTGCGGCGGTGTACGGAGCGGCAGATTAGGGGTTAAAAAATTTGAATAGAGTGGCGGCGATGTGGGGGGGCCTCGATTTAGGGGTACATAGGTAGTTTATGGGTGTTAGTGTACTTTAGAGCACAGTAGTTAAGAGCTTTAAAAAACCGGCGTTAGCCCAGAAAGCTCTTAACTACTGACTTTTTTCTGTGGCTGGAGTTTTGTCGTTAGATTTCTGACGCTAACTTCAGCTATGACTCTAAATACCGGCGTTAGAAAGATCCCATTGAAAAGATAGGCTACGCAAATGGCGTAGGGGGATCTGCAGTATGGAAAAGTCGTGGCTGCAAAGTGAGCGTTAGACCCTTTCCTGACTGACTCCAAATACCAGCGGGCGGTAAAAACCAGCGTTAGGAGCCTCTAACGCTGGTTTTCACGGCTACCGCCCAACTCTAAATCTAGGCCTAAGATTTTTTAAATTTCTCGTACTATTTGCTTTTTTTTTTATTTAGTTGTAATTTTTACATTTTTTTCCTTAGTGTTAGGTTTTTTTAAATTTGTAATTTAGATATTTTAATTAGTAGTATTTTTTATTTTATTAGATTTATGTTAGGTTAATTTATAGTTTAATGTTAGGTTTATATTTATTTCACAGGTATGTTTTTATTAAAAAGAGTTATATTGTAATTTTAAAGTTAGGGGGTGTTAGGTTTAAGTTTAATTTAGTGTTTTGCAACGTGGGGGCTGGCTATTTAGGGGTTAATAGGTTTATTTAGTGGCATAGATGTGGGAGGCCGGAGGTTTAGAAGTTAATAACTTCATTATAGTGGCGGAGATGTCGGGGAGCGGTGGATTAGGTTTTAAAATCTTTTATTTGTGTTGGTGATGTCGGGGGTGGCAGATTAGGGGTTAATAACTTTATTTAGGTGTCGGCGATGTCAGGGGTGGTGGATGGTTTATGTATTAAGTTTAAACGTAACTTTTTTTTCCCCATAGTCATTAATGGGGTTGTGTTACGGAAACTTTTCATTTAGCGATCGCAGGTTTTTTCTAACTCTCTCTCCTCATTGATGTCTATGGGGGAAAGTGTGCACGAGCACGTCAAAGCAGCCCTTGGATTTTGTGCAGTATAGAGCTTAATGCCACCATATCCGACGCACAAGGCGGCTTTTCAGAAACTCGTAATGGCAGCGCTACGGAGAGTGAAATAATGCAACTTTTGTTTGCACCATGTTTAGCGCAAAACTTGTAATCTAGGTGATAGGGAAGAGGAGTAGAAGAAGCTGGCAAATTCTAGCCTATGATTAAAGCAATCACGTATCACCAAGGTTTAGCAAATCTTCCCCTGGTATTGACTTTTTGACAAGGAGAAAGACAAAAGAAAGCTGATTATTTTAGGGTAACGTTACAATCTGATGTACTCTTATAAAAATGAAAAAAGGATTTCCTTAAAGGAAGAGGCAGACTATTCCATTTTAATATGTTAATTAACACAAAGTAAAATTGATCCTATTGACTTTTTTGTTTAAATTGAGATTTTGTAACAATATACACAATGACAAAAATAAATGTAAAAAAATCATAAAACTTTAAGAAATTACAGAATAAAGCAAAAACAAGAATATTTTACTGTTAAACTTCAGAGGCTAAATTTCATTTAGAAACAAATGATTAAAAACAGAGAAAAAGACATCTGAAATGATTACTGATGTGCTATAGAGAGATATTGATCTTGTGCAACATGCAGTGTAAACAAGGTTAAACAGCCAAGATAAAGCTTATTTGAAAGTCAACGTCCTGGGGGTCTACAGGGAAAATGGTACAATGATTAGATATATTTCATGACGTTTCATGCTATCTAAACAAGAGGTTTCCAGGCTACAGAAGATGGACGTTCTGTGCATCCTTGTCATGTCTATAAAACTCCATCAGATTTATCATTAGAGATAGAGGTGCCCATGTAACATGAAAAAGAAGCAGTCTGACAGGAATGAACAGCTCAGTCGCTTGTTCTATGGCCTGGTTACCACCTGGGTGGAACCTATATTAGCCCAATTATGCTTTTCACAAGGGAAAGCTGAACAAGGTCAGCCCAGCCCCAAAATACCAGACAAGTTTCCTTTGAACGAAGGAAATGGCAACCCCAGAACAACCAAACCCCTCTAAGCACATTGGGCAAGAGTGCACATCTGATTTAGCCCATTACCCTTAGGAAGATTTTCCACAGGGTCCTAATAGAAATACATAAATATATCAGTCTGATCCTGCCTAACAAGGTCAGTCCAGTCCCAATATACCAGGTAACTCTCCTCTGAACAAGGGAAATGGCAATGCCCTACTATTGTTTCATTCTCCTTTGATCCGTGTCAGTGAGGTGCAGCCCTATCCCTCTAAACATATTGGGCAAGGAGTCCACATCTGGTTACACTCTTTACCCTTATGGAGACTTCCCCCACGGTCATAATAAAAATACATACTGAAAGAAAAGCAGTCTGCGAGGCCCATTTGGGATTGCCATTTCCCTTGTCACACTGATATACTTTAAGAAAGTTCTCCTCTGTGAAAAGCACAATTGTGCTAAAAGATAAAACAAGCCACTAACCTATTGACAAAAAGTATTTTAGGGCTGGACCGACCTTGTTAGGTGAGATTAGACCTACACTTTAGGAAAGGTGATGGGGAAAACCAGACGGGGACTCCATGTCCAATGTGCTTAGAGGAATATGGGTGCCTCATTAACAAGGCCAATGAAGGCCGAAATAGTAATCTGGGGTTGCCTGGTATTTCAGGGCTGGACTAACCTTGTTAGGTGTGATGAGACTGAAATACTTAAAGGGACAGTCTAGTCCAAAATAAACGTTCATGATTTGGATAGAGAATGTAATTTTAAACAATTTTCCAATTTACTTTTATCACCAATTTTGCTTTGTTCTCTTGGTATTCTTAGTTGTAAGTTAAACCTAGGAAGTTCATATGCTAATTTCTAAGCCCTTGAAGGCCACCTCTTCTCTCAGGGCATTTTGACAGTTTTTCACCACTAGAGGGTGTTAGTTCACGTATGTCATATAGATAACACTGTGCTCATGCACGTGGAGTTCCAGTGAGCAAGCTCTGATTCTGGTGTACACTGTCCCTTTAAGGAAAGTTCTCTGTGAAAAGCATTAATTAACTAAAAGAGGCTGCTCCCAGATTGTAAATCAGCATAGAGCAAGATAATAAGTTAATAAGGTGAATAGATAAGCGCCACAGGTGGTAACCCTTGTGCTTTATACATGAGGCCTCCTAGCTGGCCTCAAATGAACTGTCAGATAATAAAGAATGAGTATAAAGCGCCTATAGAGGCTGGGTTATGACTGGCCCAATGTGCTAACCAATATAATAAAAAAGCCCTTAGGTACATTATAATAACATAAAATAGCCCATAATAGGGAATGGTATATTTAAAATCTTAATTTATTACAAATAATAATGACATAAACAAATGAATATAAAACCAAGCACAAAATAATGATAATAAGATCCGGATCTGATGAGTCTCCTAAAATGTTCACTAAATGTCCAATAAAAACTGTACTATGGGTAAAATCCTGAAAATACTTCAAAAGTCATATAGTCACAAAATGATTGTCCTCCAAATGTTGAAAATGAAGTGATGCAAACGATGGAAAAACCAAAACTGAAGTGATGAAAAATGTGAAAAAATTTGAGAAAAATGTATGAGAAGACACAAAAATAAGTGACCAAATATATATATATATATATATATATATATATAAATACAAACAATGGAAAAAATATAAAAATTGTGTAAAAGATGTGTAAAAGAATTGAAAAAATGAAAAAATGATGAAAAATATGTGTTAAACAAAAAAGTTTAGCCAGAGGTGAGAGAAACAATGAAATAAAAGACCACACAATCCTCCAGAAGTGATCCTGATAGTGGTAGTGTCTTTAAATCCTATTTGGTGTAGTGGCCCAGTATCGATCCTATTGGTGTAGTGTCCTATAAACAATAAAATAACATTGTGTATTCCATATAGATAAAGTAACAGTAATTAGAAATTTGCTTACCCAGTATCGACGCGTTTCGGCCCCTATGAGGCCTTTTTCAAGACATACAATTGTGTGACACAATTGGCCTTATATAGGGTAAGCTACAAAGTGAATTTTGGCTCCAAAACCATTACCTTTTGGCCCACCCACTTCCTGTTTGTGCTGTATTGTGGGTAAAGAGAAAATAATAATAACAAAACTATCTATCTAAAGAGATCTTGGAATAAGGCTATATGACCTCCTTTACTTTGTTTATACAATTAAATTCGATATCCTTAGATTATTCTGTGATGGTAAATTGTGTTCAATATTAAAATCAAAGTTGCGGTTAATGTGCGGTGACATCACTTCCGGTTTCGTCAAAACCGGAAGTGTACCATGGGGATTTGTAGTATATTCCTGGTATGGCTAATGGTGCTAAGCATGTCCTAACATCAGATGCCTACTACCTTAAAGGCGGTGTGTAAATTACAACATCATATAAAAACCATTTAAAAGCAACTAGATACATGTACCCTCATTACGCCAAACCGGAAGTAAAAAACGTTAGTCAAAAAACGTCACTTCCGGTTTCGGCTTCTGTACATCTATTTAGAATATATATATATATATATATATATATATATATGAACGCTTCCGGTTAATGCTTGGATCAATTTTATGTAGTGATAAGCCCTTAGGTCATGTTTCAGAGGATCTGTAGTTAAGGCTTAAAATCACAGGATGCAATAAATTGGATATTCTTGAAATCGCCAAACCGGATGTGTAAATGCATCACTTCCGGTTTCGGCTAAAAGAGCAAATGGCTGGCCTTAAAACATTCAGATTTGGTAAAGAAACATCAGACAAATATAAGATAAATATAACTTTAAATATAAATATAAGTCATCAGACAAATATAAAAATGAGATCAAAAAGATTTTACCCATAAATACGTATAGGGCAAATGAACATATTTGGGTTGAAATTATAGTGCTTTATAGACATGATAATATTAGTGTAAACTATTAAAACAGATTAATAATGATAATAATAATAAAAACATAGTTATATCAATGTCATAATAACATAGGTCAAAGGGTAGTATTCTAAAACCATGATACTGGTGATAAACATAATAAAGATATATAAAAATATTGCACAATAAAATCAACAGAGACAGAATGTCCATCTTTACACAGAGGGGTCAAAAATAGAATAAAATTACAAAGATCCAAAAACTGTACACATGTACATACATAAATAATATATAATATATAAAAATATATATATATATATTTTCTAGGCTATTCCTAAAAAAAATTATGTTATTATCTATTATACATGTGTTTTCTTGACTTTAATTCAGAAAACACCTACTGACCTTACCTGCTGCTAATACCTCTTCCTATACACCCAGCACCTACTGACCTTACCTGCTGCTAATACCTCTTCCTATACACCCAGCACCTACTGACCTTACCTGCTGCTAATACCTCTTCCTATACACCCAGCACCTACTGACCTTACCTGCTGCTAATACCTCTTCCTATACACCCAGCACCTACTGACCTTACCTGCTGCTAATACCTCTTCCTATACACCCAGCACCTACTGACCTTACCTGCTGCTAATACCTCTTCCTATACACCCAGCACCTTCTGACCTTACCTGCTGCTAATATCTCTTCCTATACACCCAGCACCTTCTGACCTTACCTGCTGCTAATACCTCTTCCTATGCACCCAGCACCTACTGACCTTACCTGCTGCTAATACCTCTTCCTATACACCCAGCACCTACTGACCTTACCTGCTGCTAATACCTCTTCCTATACACCCAGCACATACTGACCTTACTTGCTGCTAATACCTCTTCCTATACACCCAGCACCTACTGACCTTACCTGCTGCTAATACCTCTTCCTATACACCCAGCATCTACTGACCTTACCTGCTGCTAATACCTCTTCCTATACACCCAGCACCTACTGACCTTACCTGCTGCTAATACCTCTTCCTATACACCCAGCACCTACTGACCTTACCTGCTGCTAATACCTCTTCCTATACACCCAGCACCTACTGACCTTACCTGCTGCTAATACCTCTTCCTATACACCCAGCACCTACTGACCTTACCTGCTGCTAATACCTCTTCCTATACACCCAGCATCTACTGACCTTACCTGCTGCTAATACCTCTTCCTATACACCCAGCACCTTCTGACCTTACCTGCTGCTAATATCTCTTCCTATACACCCAGCACCTTCTGACCTTACCTGCTGCTAATACCTCTTCCTATGCACCCAGCACCTACTGACCTTACCTGCTGCTAATACCTCTTCCTATACACCCAGCACCTACTGACCTTACCTGCTGCTAATACCTCTTCCTATACACCCAGCACATACTGACCTTACTTGCTGCTAATACCTCTTCCTATACACCCAGCACCTACTGACCTTACCTGCTGCTAATACCTCTTCCTATACACCCAGCATCTACTGACCTTACCTGCTGCTAATGCCTCTTCCTATACACCCGGCACCTACTGACCTTACCTACTGCTAATACCTCTTCCTATACACCCAGCACCTACTGACCTTACCTGCTGCTAATACCTCTTCCTATACACCCAGCACCTACTGACCTTACCTGCTGCTAATACCTCTTCCTATACACTCAGCACCTACTGAACTTACCTGCTGCTAATACCTCTTCCTATACACCCAGCACATACTGACCTTACCTGCTGCTAATACCTCTTCCTATACACCCAGCACCTACTGACCTTACCTGCTGCTAATACCTCTTCCTATACAATCAGCATCTACTGACCTTACCTGCTGCTAATACCTCTTCCTATGGACCAAGCACCTACTGACCTTACCTGCTGCTAATACCTCTTCCTATACACCCAGCACCTACTGACCTTACCTGCTGCTAATACCTCTTCCTATACACCCAGCACCTACAGACCTTACCTGCTGCTAATACCTCTTCCTATACACCCAGCACCTACTGACCTTACCTACTGCTTATACCTCTTCCTATACACACAGCACCTACTGACCTTACCTGCTGCTAATACCTCTTCCTATACACCCAGCACCTACTGACCTTACCTGCTGCTAATACCTCTTCCTATACACCCAGCATCTACTGACCTTACCTGCTGCTAATACCTCTTCCTATACACCCAGCACATACTGACCTTACCTGCTGCTAATACCTCTTCCTATAAACCCAGCACCTACTGACCTTACCTGCTGCTAATATCTCTTCCTATACAATCAGCATCTACTGACCTTACCTGCTGCTAATACCTCTTCCTATGGACCAAGCACCTACTGACCTTACCTGCTGCTAATACCTCTTCCTATACACCCAGCACCTACTGACCTTACCTGCTGCTAATACCTCTTCCTATACACCCAGCACCTACTGACCTTACCTGCTGCTATTACCTCTTCCTATACACCCAGCACCCTACTGACTTTACCTGCTGCTAATACCTCTTCCTATACACCCAGCACCTACTGACCTTACCTGCTGCTAATACCTCTTCCTATACACCCAGCATCTACTGACCTTACCTGCTGCTAATACCTCTTCCTATACACCCAGCACATACTGACCTTACCTGCTGCTAATACCTCTTCCTATACACCCAGCACCTACTGACGTTACCTGCTGCTAATACCTCTTCCTATACACCCAGCACCTACTGACCTTACCTGCTGCTAATACCTCTTCCTATACACCCAGCACCTACTGACCTTACCTGCTGCTAATACCTCTTCCTATACACCCAGCACCTACTGACCTTACCTGCTGCTAATACCTCTTCCTATACACCCAGCACCTACTGACCTTACCTGCTGCTAATACCTCTTCCTATAAACCCAGCACCTACTGACCTTACCTGCTGCTAATACCTCTTCCTATACAATCAGCATAGAAACATAGAAACATAGAAACATAGATATTGACGGCAGATAAGAGCCATAGGCCCAGCAAGTCTGCCCCACCTTACCTAACAGTATAAACTTATCTAGTTCGTAGGATAGCCCTATGCTTGTCCCATGCATTTTTAAAGTCCCCCACAGTGTTTGTTGCTACTACCTCTTGAGGAAGTTTATTCCATAAATCAATCACTCTTTCTGTAAAGAAGTGCTTCCTCAAATTACTCCTGAATCTACTACCCTTTAGCTTGAGCTCATGACCCCTTGTTCTTGAATTTTCCATTTTATGTAAAATACCCACAGCCTCAGTTTTACTAAACCCTTTAATGTACTTGAAAGTTGCTATCATATCACCTCTTTCCCTTCTCTCCTCTAAGCTATACATATTTAGGTCATTGAGCCTATCCTGGTAAGTTTTATTTTTTAGACCATGTACCATTTTGGTAGCCCTCCTTTGCACAGATTCAAGTTTGTTAATATCCTTCTGAAGATATGGCCTCCAGAACTGCACACAATACTCAAGATGAGGCCTAACTAATGATCTATAAAGTGGCATAAGAACCTTACTATTTCTGCTGCAAATACCTCTACCAATACATCCAAGCATTCTGCTAGCCTTACTCGCTGCCTTACTACATTGTTTACTAAGTTTTAAATCATCTGAAATAATAATTCCCAAGTCCTGTTCCTCGTCTGTAACAGTCAGTAAAGTGTCATTGAGTCTGTAATTAACATTTGGATTTTTCTTCCCTAAATGCATTATTTTACACTTTGCTGTGTTAAACTTTAGATCCCAGTCGTTTGTCCAATCCTCCAATTGTTGTATATCACTTCTCATTTTGTCTACCCCCCCTGGAACATCCACTCTGTTGCAAATTTTTGTATCATCTGCAAAGAGACATACTTTCCCCTGTAGCCCTTTGCTGATATCGCAGATAAATATGTTAAACAAAACAGGCCCCAGAACTGACCCCTGAGGAACACCACTAGCATCTACTGACCTTACCTGCTGCTAATACCTCTTCCTATGGACCAAGCACCTACTGACCTTACCTGCTGCTAATACCTCTTCCTATACACCCAGCACCTACTGACCTTACCTGCTGCTAATACCTCTTCCTATACACCCAGCACCTACTGACCTTACCTGCTGCTATTACCTCTTCCTATACACCCAGCACCCTACTGACTTTACCTGCTGCTAATACCTCTTCCTATACACCCAGCACCTACTGACCTTACCTGCTGCTAATACCTCTTCCTATACACCCAGCATCTACTGACCTTACCTGCTGCTAATACCTCTTCCTATACACCCAGCACATACTGACCTTACCTGCTGCTAATACCTCTTCCTATACACCCAGCACCTACTGACCTTACCTGCTGCTAATACCTCTTCCTATACAATCAGCATCTACTGACCTTACCTGCTGCTAATACCTCTTCCTATACAACCAGCACCTACTGACCTTACCGGCTGCTAATACCTCTTCCTATACACCCAGCACCTACTGACCTTACCTACTGCTAATACCTCTTCCTATATACCCAGCACCTACTGACCTTACCTGCTGCTAATACCTCTTCCTATACACCCAGCACCTACTGACCTTACCTGCTGCTAATACCTCTTTCTATACACCCAGCACCTACTGACCTTACCTGCTGCTAATGCCTCTTCCTATACACCCAGCACCTACTGACCTTACCTGCTGCTAATACCTTTTCCTATACACCCAGCACCTACTGACCTTACCTGCTGCTAATACCTCTTCCTATACACCCAGTACCCTACTGACCTTACCTGCTGCTAATACCTCTTCCTATACACCCAGCACCTACTGACATTACCTGCTGCTAATACCTCTTCCTATAAACCCAGCACCCTACTGACCTTACCTGCTTCTAATACCTCTTCCTATACACCCAGCACATACTGACCTTACCTGCTGCTAATACCTCTTCCTATACACCCAGCACCTACTGACCTTACCTGCTGCTAATACCTCTTCCTATACAATTAGCATCTACTGACCTTACCTGCTGCTAATACCTCTTCCTATGGACCAAGCACCTACTGACCTTACCTGCTGCTAATACCTCTTCCTATACACCCAGCACCTACTGACCTTACCTGCTGCTAATACCTCTTCCTATACACCCAGCACCTACTGACCTTACCGGCAGCTAATACCTCTTCCTATACACCCAGCACCTACTGACCTTACCTGCTGCTAATACCTCTTCCTATACACCCAGCACCTACTGACCTTACCTGCTGCTAATACCTCTTCCTATACACCCAGCACCTACTGACCTTAACGGCTGCTAATACCTCTTCCTATACACCCAACACCTACTGACCTTACCTGCTACTAATACCTCTTCCTATACACCCAGCACATACTGACCTTACCGGCTGCTAATACCTCTTCCTATACACCCAACACCTACTGACCTTACCTGCTACTAAATAGTGAAAAAGGGTGTGTGTACAAGCGCTAAGGTAATCCCCAAGCTGTATCCAAACAGAGATCCTAACCAACCTCCAAAAAATATGCACAAGTAGTAAGAAGTGAATACAGCGCCAACAAGAGGCCAAGGGATAAATATACTCACAGAGAGATAAAAGAAGATTATTTAATGAACCATGTTAAAAAGCATCAGTAATAAAAGACTATATATAAAACATGTAAAAAGCACATATAAATAAAATTACAAATACAGGAATATCTTACAGAAGCGGCTCAAAGGGCCAAAGCTGATAATTACAATAAAAACAGAGGTAATAACAGGTGATCAGTGTGAGTGGTACACCAGAATAAGAGTGTATACTGATAAAACAGAATTAGCCTAAGTACAACTGTAGCAAGTGCATCAAGCAAAAAACTAATAAACAATAATACAAACAATAGTGTTCAAAATTAGTGTTACAAAAATAGTGTTCCAAAAAATAGAAAAATGCACTGCAGTGCAAAAAAAGGGGGGTAGCAAAATAATTGTATAGATACAATCAAGTAGTGAGTGAGTGCAAATGGATATAAAAATGCTAGCTACTTAATCCAGTGAGGTTAAGATATAATTAAATAAAATACAGAATATGCAATAACATAAAAAATATAATACACAATATGCAATAACATAAAAAATAAAAAATAAAATATAAAATATAATCCAAAAAAGTGTTCAAAAAGTTGATCAACAAATGTTAGTGAAGAACAAAAATAAGTCAATCAAAACTAAAAAATGGAAAAAAAGGGTGATGAAAAGCAAGGTGAAAGTGAGGAAATTGATTCCTTCCAATGTTAGTTACTTTAACAGATCCAAATTCCTGAGTGTGGTTGCTGAAGTAGCTGATTGGATCCTAGCACCTGTCAGCTGCTCCTATGGTATCCTAAAAAGTGTCCCAATATGTCAACGCGTTTCTGCCCTCAAAAAAGGGCCTTTCTCAAGACTAACATTGGAAAGAATCAATTTCCTCACTTTCACCTTGCTTTTCATCACCCTTTTTTTCCATTTTTTAGTTTTGATTGACTTATTTTTGTTCTTCACTAACATTTGTTGATCAACTTTTTGAACACTTTTTTGGATTATATTTTATATTTTATTTTTTATTTTTTATGTTATTGCATATTGTGTATTTTATTTAATTATATCTTAACCTCACTGGATTAAGTAGCTAGCATTTTTATATCCATTTGCACTAACTCACTATTTGATCGTATCTATACAATTATTTTGCTACCCCCCTTTTTTTGCACTGCAGTGCATTTTTCTATTTTTTGGAACACTATTTTTGTAACACTAATTTTGAACACTATTGTTTGTATTATTGTTTATTAGTTTTTTGCTTGATGCACTTGCTACAGTTGTACTTAGGCTAATTCTGTTTTATCAGTATACACTCTTATTCTGGTGTACCACTCACACTGATCACCTGTTATTACCTCTGTTTTTATTGTAATTATCAGCTTTGGCCCTTTGAGCCGCTTCTGTAAGATATTCCTGTATTTGTAATTTTATTTATATGTGCTTTTTACATTTTTTATATATAGTCTTTTATTACTGATGCTTTTTAACATGGTTCATTAAATAATCTTCTTTTATCTCTCTGTGAGTATATTTATCCCTTGGCCTCTTGTTGGCGCTGTATTCACTTCTTACTACTTACATGCTACTAATACCTCTTCCTATACACCCAGCACATACTGACCTTACCGGCTGCTAATACCTCTTCCTATACAACCAACACCTACTGACCTTACCTGCTACTAATACCTCTTCCTATACACCCAGCACCTACTGACCTTACCGGCTGCTAATACCTCTTCCTATACACCCAACACCTACTGACCTTACCTGCTACTAATACCTCTTCCTATACACCCAGCACATACTGACCTTACCTGCTGCTGATACCTCTTCCTATACACCCAGCACCTACTGACCTTACCTGCTACTAATACCTCTTCCTATACACCCAGCACATACTGACCTTACCTGCTGCTAATACCTCTTCCTATACACCCAGCACCTACTAACCTTACCTGCTGCTAATACCTCTTCCTATACAATCAGCATCTACTGACCTTACCTGCTGCTAATACCTCTTCCTATCGACCAAGCACCTACTGACCTTACCTGCTGCTAATACCTCTTCCTATACACCCAGCACCTACTGACCTTACCTGCTGCTAATACCTCTTCCTATACACCCAGCACATACTGACCTTATTTGCTGCTAATACCTCTTCCTCTACACTCAGCACCTACTGACCTTACCTACTGCTAATACCTCTTCCTATACACCCAGCAACTACTGACCTTACCTGCTGCTAATACCTCTTCCTGTACAGCCGGCACCTACTGACCTTACCTGCTGCTAATACCTCTTCCTATAGAACCAGCACCTACTGACCTTACCTGCTGCTAATACCTCTTCCTATACACCTAGCATCTACTGACCTTACCTGCTGCTAATACCTCTTCCTATTGACCAAGCACCTACTGACCTTACCTGCTGCTAATACCTCTTCCTATACACCCAGCACCTTCTGACCTTACCTGCTGCTAATACCTCTTCCTATACACCCAGCACCTACTGACCTTACCGGCAGCTAATACCTCTTCCTATACACCCAGCACCTACTGACCTTACATGCTGCTAATACCTCTTCCTATACACCCAGCACCTACTGACCTTACCTGCTGCTAATACCTCTTCCTATACACCCAGCACCTACTGACCTTACCGGCTGCTAATACCTCTTCCTATACACCCAACACCTACTGACCTTACCTGCTACTAATACCTCTTCCTATACACCCAGCACATACTGACCTTACCTGCTGCTGATACCTCTTCCTATACACCCAGCACCTACTGACCTTACCTGCTGCTAATACCTCTTCCTATACACCCAGCACCTACTGACCTTACCTGCTGCTAATACCTCTTCCTATACACTCAGCACCTACTGACCTTACCTGCTGCTAATATCTCTTCCTATACACCCAGCACCTACTGACCTTACCTGCTGCTAATACCTCTTCCTATACACCCAGCATCTACTGACCTTACCTGCTGCTAATACCTCTTCCTATACACCCAGCACCTACTGACCTTATCTGCTGTTTATACCTCTTCCTATACACCCAGCACCTACTGACCTTACCTTCTGCTAATACCTCTTCCTATACACCCAGCACATACTGACCTTACCTGCTGCTAATACCTCTTCCTATACACCCAGCACCTACTGACCTTACCTGCTGCTAATACCTCTTCCTATACAATCAGCATCTACTGACCTTGCCTGCTGCTAATACCTCTTCCTATCGACCAAGCACCTACTGACCTTACCTGCTGCTAATACCTCTTCCTATACACCCAGCACCTACTGACCTTACCTGCTGCTAATACCTCTTCCTATCGACCAAGCACCTACTGACCTTACCTGCTGCTAATACCTCTTCCTATACACCCAGCACCTACTGACCTTACCTGCTGCTAATACGTCTTCCTATATACCCAGCACATACTGACCTTATTTGCTGCTAATACCTCTTCCTATACACCCAGCAACTACTGACCTTACCTGCTGCTAATACCTCTTCCTGTACAGCCGGCACCTACTGACCTTACCTGCTACTAATACCTCTTCCTATTGAAACAGCACCTACTGACCTTACCTGCAGCTAATACGTCTTCCTATACACCCAGCACCTACTGACCTTACATGCTGCTAATACCTCTTCCTATACACCCAGCACCTACTGACCTTACCTGCTGCTAATACCTCTTCCTATACACTCAGCACCTAGTGACCTTACCTACTGCTAATTCCTCCTATACACCCAGCACCTACTGAACTTACCTGCTGCTAATACCTCTTCCTATACACCCAGCACCTACTGACCTTTAACTGCTACTAATACCACTTCCTATACACCCAGCACCTACTGACCTTACCTGCTGCTAATACCTCTTCCTATACACCCAGCACCTAATGACCTAACCTGCTGCTAATACCTCTTCCTATACACCCAGCAAACACTTACCTTACCTGCTGCTAATACCTCTTCCTATACACCCAGCACCTACTGACCTTACCTGCTGCTAATACCTCTTCCTATTCACCCAGCACCTACTGACCTTACCTGCTGCTAATACCTATTCCTATACACCCAGCACCTACTGACCTTACCTGCTGCTAATACCTCTTCCTATACACCCAGCACCTACTGACCTTACCTGCTGCTAATACCTCTTCCTATACACCCAGCACCTACTGACCTTGCCTGCTACTAATACCTCTTCATATACACACAGCATCTTCTGACCTTACCTGCTGCTAATACCCCTTCCTATACACCCAGCACCTACTGACCTTACCTGCTGCTAATACCTCTTCCTATACACCCAGCACCTACTGACCTTACCTGCTACTAATACCTCTTCCTATACACACAGCATCTACTGACCTTACCTGCTGCTAATACCTCTTCCTATACACCCAGCACCTACTGACCTTACCTGCTACTAATACCTCTTCCTATACACACAGCATCTACTGACCTTACCTGCTGCTAATACCTCTTCCTATACACCCAGCACCTACTGAACTTACCTGCTACTTGTACTTCTTCCTGCACACCCAGCACCTACTGACCTTACCGGCTGCTAATACCTCTTCCTATACACCCAGCACCTACTGACCTTACCTGCTGCTAATACCTCTTCCTATACACCCAGCACCTACTGACCTTAACTTCTGCTAATACCTCTTCCTATACACCCAGCACCTACTGACCTTACCTGCTGCTAATACCTCTTCCTATACACCCAGCACCTACTGACCTTACCTGCTGCTAATACCTCTTCCTATACACCCAGCACCTACTAACCTTACCTGCTGCTAATACCTCTTCCTATACAATCAGCATCTACTGACCTTACCTGCTGCTAATACCTATTCCTATACACCCAGCACCTACTGACCTTACCTGCTGCTAATACCTCTTCCTATACACCCAGCACCTACTGACCTTTCCTGCTGCTAATACCTCTTCCTATACACCCAGCACCTACTGACCTTACCTGCTGCTAATACCTCTTCCTATACACCCAGCACCTACTGACCTTACCTGCTGCTAATACCTCTTCCTATACACCCAGCACCTACTGACCTTACCTGCTGCTAATACCTCTTCCAATACAATTAGCATCTACTGACCTTACCTGCTGCTAATACCTCTTCCTATGGACCAAGCACCTACTGACCTTACCTGCTGCTAATACCTCTTCCTATACACCCAGCACCTACTGACCTTACCTGCTGCTAATACCTCTTCCTATACACCCAGCACCTACTGACCTTACCGGCAGCTAATACCTCTTCCTATACACCCAGCACCTACTGACCTTACATGCTGCTAATACCTCTTCCTATACACCCAGCACCTACTGACCTTACCTGCTGCTAATACCTCTTCCTATACACCCAGCACCTACTGACCTTACCGGCTGCTAATACCTCTTCCTATACACCCAACACCTACTGACCTTACCTGCTACTAATACCTCTTCCTATACACCCAGCACATACTGACCTTACCTGCTGCTGATACCTCTTCCTATACACCCAGCACCTACTGACCTTACCTGCTGCTAATACCTCTTCCTATACACCCAGCACCTACTGACCTTACCTGCTGCTAATACCTCTTCCTATACACTCAGCACCTACTGACCTTACCTGCTGCTAATATCTCTTCCTATACACCCAGCACCTACTGACCTTTCCTGCTGCTAATACCTCTTCCTATACACCCAGCATCTACTGACCTTACCTGCTGCTAATACCTCTTCCTATACACCCAGCACCTACTGACCTTATCTGCTGTTTATACCTCTTCCTATACACCCAGCACCTACTGACCTTACCTTCTGCTAATACCTCTTCCTATACACCCAGCACATACTGACCTTACCTGCTGCTAATACCTCTTCCTATACACCCAGCACCTACTGACCTTACCTGCTGCTAATACCTCTTCCTATACAATCAGCATCTACTGACCTTGCCTGCTGCTAATACCTCTTCCTATCGACCAAGCACCTACTGACCTTACCTGCTGCTAATACCTCTTCCAATACACCCAGCACCTACTGACGTTACCTGCTGCTAATACCTCTTCCTATCGACAAAGCACCTACTGACCTTACCTGCTGCTAATACCTCTTCCTATACACCCAGCACCTACTGACCTTACCTGCTGCTAATACGTCTTCCTATATACCCAGCACATACTGACCTTATTTGCTTCTAATACCTCTTCCTATACACCCAGCAACTACTGACCTTACCTGCTGCTAATACCTCTTCCTGTACAGCCGGCACCTACTGACCTTACCTGCTACTAATACCTCTTCCTATTGAAACAGCACCTACTGACCTTACCTGCAGCTAATACGTATTCCTATACACCCAGCACCTACTGACCTTACATGCTGCTAATACCTCTTCCTATACACCCAGCACCTACTGACCTTACCTGCTGCTAATACCTCTTCCTATACACTCAGCACCTAGTGACCTTACCTACTGCTAATTCCTCCTATACACCCAGCACCTACTGAACTTACCTGCTGCTAATACCTCTTCCTATACACCCAGCACCTACTGACCTTTAACTGCTACTAATACCACTTCCTATACACCCAGCACCTACTGACCTTACCTGCTGCTAATACCTCTTCCTATACATAGGCTTACCATAATTTTTAGAGGTTAAACTGGGACCACCTGGTGCGGTGCTAGTGGGGGTGTGGTCAAGGGGGCGTGGCAATTACCGGTCCTTTTAAAGTAGTAGCTTTTATGTGTGTACTGTTTTGTGGATACTCTACCCTTCCTCAGTCAAACAAGTGAATCACACAGTTTAAATAGACCATAACACCACCCCCTAGTGAAAAAGGCACCATTACGTTGTCATCGCAAATAAATCATTAATCTAAATCTCAGATTCTAAATAATGCCAAACATCAAGCATAATTATCACTTTCATAATTATCAATTTCACAATTTAATATCTGCAGTGTAATATGTGTTTTATGTGTCTAATTAAGGAACAGAGCCAAATACTGATAAGGCATAAATACAACATTGAATGAAAGTAAAAAAGAAACATGTACCTGCTAAAGCTGTTTAAGAGGCTACTCTATACCATAATGCAGGAAGATTATAGCCAAAATGCTATCCTGCATGAAGTAAAGCAAGATCCAGGCCAAAAATCCTACCTGTCTGTACTTCCTAGTCATACCCATATGATTCCCCTAAAGGTGTATTACCGGCAATGTCACCAGGGGTCGGGGGGGTTGTTAAATGTTTAGAAAAATAAACCAAGTGGTACTACAAAATAAAAAAAAAACCCTATGCTGCTCACTCAGCCTGTATTACTAAATGTAAACTTTGAAGGACACGAACGTTAAGCTAAGCAGGGCTGTATGTAACAAAGTACCAGCATCCAACTATGCTGGAGAGCCACAGTCCCGTCATTTTGAATAATGTGTCTGGGTTTCAGATGGTCTGAGAACCGGACACATGATTTGAAACCTGGAGGTGGCAACCCTACTGGGACAGAATGAACAACTGGGTGGGACACTGGGACAGCTCCTCCAAACCGGGACAATCCCAGTAAAAGTGGGACTTCTGGTAAGCCTACCTATACACCCAGCACCTAATGACCTAACCTGCTGCTAATACCTCTTCCTATACACCCAGCACACACTTACCTTACCTGCTGCTAATACCTCTTCCTATACACCCAGCACCTACTGACCTTACCTGCTGCTAATACCTCTTCCTATTCACCCAGCACCTACTGACCTTACCTGCTGCTAATACCTATTCCTATACACCCAGCACCTACTGACCTTACCTGCTGCTAATACCTCTTCCTATACACCCAGCACCTACTGACCTTACCTGCTGCTAATACCTCTTCCTATACACCCAGCACCTACTGACCTTACCTGCTGCTAATACCCCTTCCTATACACCCAGCACCTACTGACCTTACCTGCTGCTAATACCTCTTCCTATACACACAGCACCTACTGACCTTACCTGCTGCTAATACCTCTTCCTATATACCCAGCACCTACTGACCTTACCTGCTGCTAATACCTCTTCCTATACACACAGCACCTACTGACCTTACCTGCTGCTAATACCTCTTCCTATATACCCAGCACCTACTGACCTTACCTGCTACTAATACCTCTTCCTATACACACAGCATCTACTGACCTTACCTGCTGCTAATACCTCTTCCTATACACCCAGCACCTACTGAACTTACCTGCTACTTGTACTTCTTCCTGCACACCCAGCACCTACTGACCTTACCGGCTGCTAATACCTCTTCCTATACACCTAGCACCAACTGACCTTACCTACTGCTAATACATCTTCCTATACACCCAGCACCTACTGACCTTACCTGCTGCTAATACCTCTTCCTATACACCCAGCACCTACTGACCTTATCTGCTGCTAATTCCTCTTCCTATACACCTAGCACCAACTGACCTTACCTACTGCTAATACATCTTCCTATACACCCAGCACCTACTGACCTTACCTGCTGCTAATACCTCTTCCTATACACCCAGCACCTACTGACCTTATCTGCTGCTAATTCCTCTTCCTATACACCCAGCACCTACTGACCTTACCTGCTGCTAATACCTCTTCCTATACACCCAGCACCAACTGACCTTACCTGCTGCTAATACCTCTTCCTATACACACAGCACCTACTGACCTTACCTGCAGCTAATACCTCTTCCTATACACCCAGCACCTTCTGACCTTACCTGCTGCTAATACCTCTTCCTATACGCCCAGCACCTACTGACCTTACCTGCTGCTAATACCTCTTCCTATACACCCAGCACCTACTGACCTTACCTGCTGCTAATACCTCTTCCTATACACCCAGCACCTACTGACCTTACCTGCTGCTAATACCTCTTCCTATACACCCAGCACCTACTGACCTTACCTGCTGCTAATACCTCTTCCTATACACCCAGCACCTACTGACCTTACCTGCTGCTAATACCTCTTCCTATACACCCAGCACCTACTGACCTTACCTGCTGCTAATAACTCTTCATATACACCCAGCACCTAGTGACCTTACCTGCTGCTAATACCTCTTCCTATACACCCAGCACCTACTGACCTTACCTGCTGCTAATACCTCTTCCTATACACCCAGCACACACTGACCTTACCTGCTGCTAATACCTCTTCCTATACACCCAGCACCTACTGACCTTACCTGCTGCTAATACCTCTTCCTATACACCCAGCACCTACTGACCTTACCTGCTGCTAATACCTCTTCCCATACACAAAGCACCTACTGACCTTACCTGCAGCTAATACCTCTTCCTATACACCCAGCACCTACTGACCTTACCTGCTGCTAATACCTCTTCCTATACACCCAGCACCTACTGACCTTACCTGCTGCTAATACTTCTTCCTATACACCCAGCACCTACTGACCTCACCTGCTGCTAATACCTCTTCCTATACACCCAGCACACACTGACCTTACCTGCTGCTAATACCTCTTCCTATACACCCAGCACCTACTGACCTTACCTGTTGCTAATACCTCTTCCTATACAGCCAGCACCTACTGACCTTACCTGCTGCTAACACCTCTTTCTATACACCCAGCAGACACTGACCTTACCTGCTGCTAATACCTCTTCCTATACACCCAGCACCTACTGACCTTACCTGCTGCTAATACCTCTTCCTATACACCCAGCACCTACTGACCTTACCTGCTGCTGATACCTCTTCCTATACACCTAGCACCTACTGACCTTACCTGCTGCTAACACCTCTTTCTATACACCCAGCACATACTGACCTTACCTGCTGCTAATACCTCTTCCTATACACCCAGCACCTACTGACCTTACTTGCTGCTAATACCTCTTCCTATACACCCAGCACCTACTGACCTTACCGGCTGCTAATACCTCTTCCTATACACCCAGCACCTACTGACCTTACCTGCTGCTAATACCTCTTCCTATACACCCAGCACCCACTGACCTTACCGGCTGCTAATATCTCTTCCTATACACCCAGCACCTACTGACCTTACCGGCTGCTAATACCTCTTCCTATACACCCAGCACATACTGACCTTACCTACTGCTAATACCTCTTCCTATACACCCAGCACCTACTGACCTTACCTGCTGCTAATACCTCTTCCTATACACCCAGCACCTACTGACCTTACCTGCTGCTAATACCTCTTCCTATACACCCAGCACCCACTGACCTTACCGGCTGCTAATATCTCTTCCTATACACCCAGCACCTACTGACCTTACCGGCTGCTAATACCTCTTCCTATACACCCAGCACATACTGACCTTACCTACTGCTAATACCTCTTCCTATACACCCAGCACCTACTGACCTTACCTGCTGCTAATACCTCTTCCTATACACCCAGCACCTACTGACCTTACCTGCTGCTAATACTTCTTCCTATACACCCAGCACCTACTGACCTTACCTGCTGCTAATATCTCTTCCTATACACCCAGCACCTACTGACCTTACCTGCTGCTGATACCTCTTCCTATACACCTAGCACCTACTGCCCTTTCCTGCTGCTAACACCTCTTCCTATACACCCAGCACCTACTGACCTTACCGGCTGCTAATACCTCTTCCTATACACCCAGCACCTACTGACCTTTTCCGGCTGCTAATACCTCTTCCTATACACCCAGCACATACTGACCTTACCTGCTGTTAATACCTCTTCCTATACACCCAGCACCTACTGTCCTTACCTGCTGCTAATATCTCTTCCTATACACCCAGCACCTACTGACCTTACCTGCTGCTAATACCTCTTCCTATACACCCAGCACCTACTGACCTTACCTGCTGCTAATCCCTCTTCCTATACACCCAGCACCTACTGACCTTACCTGCTGCAATAGCTCTTCCTATACACCCAGAACCTACTGACCTTACCTGCTGCTAATACCTCTTCCTATACACCCAGCACCTACTGACCTTACCTGCTGCAATAGCTCTTCCTATACACCCAGAACCTACTGACATTACCTGCTGCTAGTACCTCTTCCTATATACCCAGCACATACTGACCTTACCTGCTACTAATACCTCTTCCTATACACCCAGCACCTACTGACCTTACCGGCTGCTAATACCTCTTCCTATACACCCAGCACCTACTGACCTTACCTGCTGCTAATACCTCTTCCTATACACCCAGCACCTACTGACCTTACCTGCTGCTAATACCTCTTCCTATACACCCAGCACCTACTGACCTTACCTGCTGCTAATACCTCTTCCTATACACCCAGCACCTACTGACCTTACTTGCTGCTAATACCTCTTCCTATACACCCAGCACCTACTGACCTTACCTGCTGCTAATCCCTCTTCCTATACACCCAGCACCTACTGACCTTACCTGCTGCTAATACCTCTTCCTATACACCCAGCACCTACTGACCTTACCTGCTGCTAATCCCTCTTCCTATACACCCAGCACCTACTGACCTTACCTGCTGCTAATACCTCTTTCTATACACCCAGCACCTACTGACCTTACCTGCTGCTAATACCTCTTCCAATACACCCAGCACCTACTGACCTTACCTGCTGCTAATCCCTCTTCCTATACACCCAGCACCTACTGACCTTACCTACTGCTATTACCTCTTCCTATACACCCAGCACCTACTGACCTTACCTGCTGCTAATACCTCTTCCTATACTCCCAGCACATATTGACATTACCTGCTGCTAATACCTCTTCCTATACACCCAGCACCTACTGACCTCACCTACTGCTAATACCTCTTCCTATACACCCAGCACCTAGTGACCTTACTTACTGCTAAAACCTCTTCCTATACACCCAGCACCTACTGACCTTACCTGCTGCTAATACCTCTTCCTATACACCCAGCACCTACTGACCTTATCCAAAGCTAATACCTCTTCCTATACACCCAGCACCTACTGACCTTACCTGCTGCTAATACCTCTTCCTATACACCCAGCACCTACTGACCTTACCTGCTGCTAATACCTCTTCCTATACACCCAGTACCTACTAACCTTACCTGCTGCTAATACCTCTTCATATACACCAAGCACTTACTGACCTTACCTGCTGCTAATACCTCTTCATATACACCCAGCACCTACTGACCTTACCTGCTGCTAATACCTCTTCCTATACACCCAGCACCTACTGACCTTACCTGCTGCTAATTCCTCTTCCTATACACCCAGCACCTACTGACCTTACCTGCTACTAATACCTCTTCCTATACACCCAGCACCTACTGACCTTACCTGCTTCTAATACCTCTCCCTATACACCCAGCATCTACTGACCTTACCTGCTGCTAATACCTCTTCTTATACACCCAGCACCTACTGACCTTACCTGCTGCTAATACCTCTTCCTATACACCCAGCACCACTGACCTTACCTGCTGCTAATACCTCTTCCTATACAACCAGCACCACTGACCTTACCTGCTGCTAATATCTCTTCTTATACACCCAGCACCTACTGACCTTACCTGCTGCTAATACCTCTTCCTATACACCCAGCACCTTCTGACCTTACCTGCTGCTAAAACCTCTTCCTATACACCCAGCACCTACTGACCTTACCGGTAGCTAATACCTCTTCCTATACACCCAGCACCTACTGACCTTACCTGCTGCTAATAACTCTTCCTATACACGCAGTACCCTACTGACCTTACCTGCTGCTAATACCTCTTCCTATACACCCAGTACATACTGACCTTACCTGCTGCTAATACCTCTTCCTATATACCCAGCACCTACTGACTTTACCTGCTGCTAATACCTCTTCCTATACACCCAGCACCTACTGACCTTACCTGCTGTTAATACCTCTTCCTATACACCCAGCACCTACTGACCTTACCTGCTGCTAATACCTCTTCCTATACAATCAGCACCTACTGACCTTACCGGCTGCTAATGCCTCTTCCTATACACCCAACACCTACTGACCTTACCTGCTGCTAATACCTCTTCCTATACAATTAGCATCTACTGACCTTACCTGCTGCTAATACCTCTTCCTATGGACCAAGCACCTACTGACCTTACCTGCTGCTAATACCTCTTCCTATACACCCAGCACCTACTGACCTTACCGGCAGCTAATACCTCTTCCTATACACCCAGCACCTACTGACCTTACCTGCTGCTAATACCTCTTCCTATACACCCTGACCCAGCACCTACTGACCTTACCTGCTGCTAATACCTCTTCCTATACACCCAGCACCTACTGACCTTACCGGCTGCTAATACCTCTTCCTATACACCCAGCACCTACTGACCTTACCTGCTGCTAATGCCTCTTCCTATACACCCAGCACCTACTGACCTTACCTGCTGCTAATACCTCTTCCTATACACCCAGCACCTACTGACCTTACCTGCTGCTAATACCTCTTCCTATACACCCAGCACCTACTGACCTTACCTGCTGCTAATACCTTTTCCTATACACCCAGCACCTACTGACCTTACCTGCTGCTAATACCTCTTCCTATACACCCAGTACCCTACTGACCTTACCTGCTGCTAATACCTCTTCCTATACACCCAGCACCTACTGACATTACCTGCTGCTAATACCTCTTCCTATAAACCCAGCACCCTACTGACCTTAACTTCTGCTAATACCTCTTCCTATACACCCAGCACCTACTGACCTTACCTGCTGCTAATACCTCTTCCTATACACCCAGCACCTACTGACCTTACCTGCTGCTAATACCTCTTCCTATACACCCAGCACCTACTAACCTTACCTGCTGCTAATACCTCTTCCTATACAATCAGCATCTACTGACCTTACCTGCTGCTAATACCTCTTCCTATCGACCAAGCACCTACTGACCTTACCTGCTGCTAATACCTCTTCCTATACACCCAGCACCTACTGACCTTTCCTGCTGCTAATACCTCTTCCTATACACCCAGCACCTACTGACCTTACCTGCTGCTACTACCTCTTCCTATACACCCAGCACCTACTGACCTTACCTGCTGCTAATACCTCTTCCTATACACCCAGCACCTACTGCCCTTACCTGCTGCTAATACCTCTTCCTATACACCCAGCACATACTGACCTTACCTGCTGCTAATACCTCTTCCTATACACCCAGCACCTACTGACCTTACCTGCTGCTAATACCAATTCCTATACAATTAGCATCTACTGACCTTACCTGCTGCTAATACCTCTTCCTATGGACCAAGCACCTACTGACCTTACCTGCTGCTAATACCTCTTCCTATACACCCAGCACCTACTGACCTTACCTGCTGCTAATACCTCTTCCTATACACCCAGCACCTACTGACCTTACCGGCAGCTAATACCTCTTCCTATACACCCAGCACCTACTGACCTTACCTGCTGCTAATACCTCTTCCTATACACCCAGCACCTACTGACCTTACCTGCTGCTAATACCTCTTCCTATACACCCAGCACCTACTGACCTTACCGGCTGCTAATACCTCTTCCTATACACCCAACACCTACTGACCTTACCTGCTACTAATACCTCTTCCTATACACCCAGCACATACTGACCTTACCTGCTGCTGATACCTCTTCCTATACACCCAGCACCTACTGACCTTACCTGCTACTAATACCTCTTCCTATACACCCAGCACATACTGACCTTACCTGCTGCTAATACCTCTTCCTATACACCCAGCACCTACTAACCTTACCTGCTGCTAATACCTCTTCCTATACACCCAGCACCTACTGACCTTACCTGCTGCTAATACCTCTTCCTATATACCCAGCACATACTGACCTTACCGGCTGCTAATACCTCTTCCTATACACCCAGCACCTACTGACCTTACCTGCTGCTAATACCTCTTCCTATACACCCAGCACCTACTGACCTTACTTGCTGCCAATACCACTTCCTATACACCCAGCACCCACTGACCTTACCGGCTGCTAATATCTCTTCCTATACACCCAGCACCTACTGACCTTACCGGCTGCTAATACCTCTTCCTATACACCCAGCACCTACTGTCCTTACCTGCTGCTAATATCTCTTCCTATACACCCAGCACCTACTGACCTTACCTGCTGCTGATACCTCTTCCTATACACCTAGCACCTACTGACCTTACCTGCTGCTAACACCTCTTTCTATACACCCAGCACATACTGACCTTACCTGCTGCTAATACCTCTTCCTATACACCCAGCACCTACTGACCTTACCGGCTGCTAATACCTCTTCCTATACACCCAGAACCTACTGACCTTACCGGCTGCTAATACCTCTTCCTATACACCCAGCACCTACTGACCTTTTCCGGCTGCTAATACCTCTTCCTATACACCCAGCACATACTGACCTTACCTGCTGTTAATACCTCTTCCTATACACCCAGCACCTACTGTCCTTACCTGCTGCTAATATCTCTTCCTATACACCCAGCACCTACTGACCTTACCTGCTGCTAATACCTCTTCCTATACACCCAGCACCTACTGACCTTACCTGCTGCTAATCCCTCTTCCTATACACCCAGCACCTACTGACCATACCTGCTGCTAGTACCTCTTCCTATATACCCAGCACATACTGACCTTACCTGATGCTAATACCTCTTCCTATACACCCAGCACCTACTGACCTTACCGGCTGCTAATACCTCTTCCTATACACCCAGCACCTACTGACCTTACCTGCTGCTAATACCTCTTCCTATACACCCAGCACCTACTGACCTTACCTGCTGCTAATACCTCTTCCTATACACCCAGCACCTACTGACCTTACCTGCTGCTAATACCTCTTCCCATACACCCAGCACCTACTAACCTTACCTGCTACTAATACCTCTTCCTATACACCCAGCACCTACTGACCTTACCTGCTGCTAATACCTCTTCCTATACACCCAGCACCTACTGACCTTACCGGCTGCTAATACCTCTTCCTATACACCCAGCACCTACTGACCTTACCTGCTGCCAATACCTCTTCCTATACACCCAGCACCTACTGACCTTACCTGCTGCTAATACCTCTTCCTATACACCCAGCACCTACTGACCTTACCTGCTGCTAATACCTCTTCCTATACACCCAGCACCTACTGACCTTACCTGCTGCTAATACCTCTTCCTATACACCCAGCACCTACTGACCTTACCTGCTGCTAATCCCTCTTCCTATACACCCAGCACTTACTGACCTTACCTACTGCTATTACCTCTTCCTATACACCCAGCACCTACTGACCTTACCTGCTGCTAATACCTCTTCCTATACACCCAGCACCTACTGACCTTACCTGCTGCTAATACCTCTTCCTATACACCCAGCACCTACTGACCTTACCTGCTGCTAATACCTCTTCCTATACACCCAGCACCTACTGACCTTACCTGCTGCTAATACCTCTTCCTATACACCCAGCACCTACTGACCTTACCTGCTGCTAATCCCTCTTCCTATACACCCAGCACCTACTGACCTTACCTACTGCTATTACCTCTTCCTATACACCCAGCACCTACTGACCTTACCTGCTGCTAATACCTCTTCCTATACACCCAGCACCTACTGACCTTACCTGCTGCTAATACCTCTTCCTATACACCCAGCACCTACTGACCTTACCTGCTGCTAATACCTCTTCCTATACACCCAGCACATATTGACATTACCTGCTGCTAATACCTCTTCCTATACACCCAGCACCTACTGACCTCACCTACTGCTATTACCTCTTCCTATACACCCAGCACCTAGTGACCTTACCTACTGCTAAAACCTCTTCCTATACACCCAGCACCTACTGACCTTACCTGCTGCTAATACCTCTTCCTATACACCCAGCACCTACTGACCTTATCCAAAGCTAATACCTCTTCCTATACACCCAGCACCTACTGACCTTACCTGCTGCTAATACCTCTTCCTATACACCCAGCACCTACTGACCTTACCTGCTGCTAATACCTCTTCCTATACACCCAGCACCTACTGACCTTACCTGCTACTAATACCTCTTCCTATACACCCAGCACCTACTGACCTTACCTGCTGCTAATACCTCTTCCTATACACCCAGCACCTACTGACCTTACCTGCTTATAATACCTCTTCCTATACACCCAGCACCTACTGACCTTACCTGCTGCTAATACCTCTTCCTATACACCCAGCACCTACTGACCTTACCTGCTGCTAATATCTCTTCCTATACACCCAGCACCTACTGACCTTACCTGCTGCTAATACCTCTTCCTATACACCCAGCACCTACTGACCTTACCGGCAGCTAATACCTCTTCCTATACACCCAGCACCTACTGACCTTACCTGCTGCTAATAACTCTTCCTATACACCCAGTACCCTACTGACCTTACCTGCTGCTAATACCTCTTCCTATACACCCAGTACATACTGACCTTACCTGCTGCTAATACCTCTTCCTATATACCCAGCACCTACTGACTTTACCTGCTGCTAATACCTCTTCCTATACACCCAGCACCTACTGACCTTACCTGCTGTTAATACCTCTTCCTATACACCCAGCACCTACTGACCTTATCTGCTGCTAATACCTCTTCCTATACAACCAGCACCTACTGACCTTACCGGCTGCTAATACCTCTTCCTATACACCCAACACCTACTGACCTTACCTGCTACTAATACCTCTTCCTATACACCCAGCACCTACTGACCTTACCTGCTGCTGATACCTCTTCCTATACACCCAGCACCTACTGACCTTACCTGCTGCTAATACCTCTTCCTATACACCCAGCACCTACTGACCTTACCTGCTGCTAATACCTCTTCCTATACACCCAGCACCTACTGACCTTACCGGCAGCTAATACCTCTTCCTATACACCCAGCACCTACTGACCTTACCTGCTGCTAATAACTCTTCCTATACACCCAGTACCCTACTGACCTTACCTGCTGCTAATACCTCTTCCTATACACCCAGTACATACTGACCTTACCTGCTGCTAATACCTCTTCCTATATACCCAGCACCTACTGACTTTACCTGCTGCTAATACCTCTTCCTATACACCCAGCACCTACTGACCTTACCTACTGCTTATACCACTTCCTATACACCCAGCACCTACTGACCTTACCTGCTGCTAATACCTCTTCCTATACACCCAGAACCTACTGACCTTACCTGCTGCTAATACCTCTTCCTATACACCCAGCACCTACTGACCTTACCTGCTGCTAATACCTCTTCCTATACACCCAGCACCTACTGACCTTACCTGCTGCTAATACCTCTTCCTATACTCCCCATACTGGGGGTCCTCTCTCAGTGTTAGCTTAAGACTGATATCCCTTATTATGCTTGTGTATTTATAGCTGTTATAGGTCACACGGACTAACTAGATTGTTAGTTCTGGGGTCTCCTGTCTCAGTGTTAGCTTATGACTGAAATCGCTTATATGTTTGTGTATTTATAGCTGTGATAGGTCACACGGACTAACTAGATTGTTAGTTCTGGGGTCTCCTGTCTCAGTGTTAGTGTATGACTGACATCACTTATATGTTTGTGTATTTATAGCTGTGATAGGTCACACGGACTAACTAGATTGTTAGCTCTTGGGTCTCCTGTCTCAGTGTTAGCTTTTGACTGACATCACATATGTTTGTGTATTTATAGTTGTGATAGGTCACACGGACTAACTAGATTGTTAGCTCTGGGGTCTCCTGTCTCAGTGTTAGCTTATGACTGGCATCACTTATATGTTTGTGTATTTATAGCTGTGATAGGTCACACGGGCTAATTAGATTGTTAGCTCTGGGGTCTCCTGTCTCAGTGTTAGCTTATGACTGACATCACTTATATGTTTGTGTATTTGTATCTGTGATAGGTCACACGGACTAACTAGATTGTTAGCTCTGGGGTCTCCTGTCTCAGTGTTAGTGTATGACTGACATCACTTATATGTTTGTGTATTTGTATCTGTGATAGGTCACACAGACTAACTAGATTGTTAGCTCTGGGGTCTCCTGTCTCAGTGTTAGTGTATGACTGACATCCCTTATATGTTTCTGTATTTATAGCTGTGATAGGTCACACGGACTAACTAGATTGTTAGCTCTGGGGTCTCCTGTTTCAGTGTTAGCTTATGACTGACATCACTTATATGTTTGTGTATTTGTATCTGTGATAGGTCACACGGACTAACTAGATTGTTAGCTCTGGGGTCTCCTGTTTCAGTGTTAGCTTATGACTGACATCCCTTATATGTTTCTGTATTTATAGCTGTGATAGGTCACACGGACTAACTAGATTGTTTGCTCTGGGGTCTCCGGTCTCAGTTTTAGCTTATGACTGACATCACTTATATGTTTGTGTATTTATAACTGTGATAGGTCACACGGACTAACTAGATTGCTGTTGGGTCTCCTGTCTCAGTGTTAGCTTATGACTGACATCCTTTATATGCTTGTGTATTTATAGCTGTGATAGGTCACACGGACTAACTAGATTGTTAGCTCTGGGGTCTCCTGTCTCAGTGTTAGCTTATGACTGACATCACTTATATGTTTGTGTATTTATAGCTGTGATAGGTCACACAGACTAACTAGATTGCTGTTGGATCTCCTGTCTCAGTGTTAGCTTATGACTGACATCCCTTATATGTTTGTGCATTTAACTCAAACAGCCGCCTGCACAGTACACTCGGTATATTGCAAATTGTTCTTGTAACATTATCTGGAATAGATTTCACCTGCTCCCTGCTGGATGCTCTATTTCATTCAGCAATTGCTAAAAGCGAAGCATATGGACAGTAATAATGCAGCGGCTGGTCCTCTCCTGCTCAGACTGTTCTATCCGACCATTTGTTTATAGAAAAATATATTTCACAATTCTCGTCTACTCCGTTCCTATTATGCTGCTCTTTTTAACCCCTCTTTGGTCATTTTACTTGCAAAAGTTTTAGGCTGAGAAGGGTTTGTGCCTTATGCTAACTTGAGTGACACGAGCAGAGCGTCTCTATTATAGTTCCCAGATGAGGCACAAAATCAGGGCAGGAAACTGCCTCTCCCTCTCCTGTTTAGTGTGACAGTCAGCAATAAGCAGAGGTGACAGCAAGGAATATCTGGGGCAGGGAGCAGTTCCTTTGAGATTTCCTTGTATGGCAACACCAATAGCAAAGCCATGAACACTAAAATAATGTGTTAGGTACATGCCAAATTATCCAATCAACTGACATGGCAAAATAGTGCTCCGTTTGCTTATAGGCTCATTCACAATTTGTTTTTTAATTAAAATCTATTCACCTGATATTTTCTAGGGTGACGTCTTCAGGGGCGGCAGAGGATCAATTGGACAGCTGTATAAACTTAAAGAAAAGTTAATGTAGTAGTTAGTGATAGTACTGCAAGCCAGCAGCACAATTGATAGATAGTTAGAGTCATCAGATTAGAGAAAAAGCACTCTCTGTTCTTTAGATAAAACGTTTAATTGCAAAATTTAAAATCTACCATAACGTATCTGTGCCATTATGACACCTTTATCATAAACACTAGAGAGTGCTTTTTCTCTATTCTGATAACTGTGTATGTATTTTTATGAGAGCACATCCTTTATGGAATTGACCATGGGCCAGATTACAAGTGGAGTGCTAATTAACGCTCCCGCTTGAGTCTTAACTGCAGTAGAGGCAAGCTTTTTACGTATGTCGGGTTGCGCTCGTATTACCATCACATATTCCCCCATAGAAGTCAACATCTAACACCCTACTCGCGCGCAAGCACGTTTCCCATATTCTCAAGTGCGCTAACCGACATGATAATATGAATATTTTACATTCCAATGTTCTTCACATAACAGAATATGTTCTACTTATCCATACATACTTCTATTATTATTATTATTATTATCATCAGGTATTTGTAGAGCACCAACAGATGTACAGGATAGCTTTTGTAGGGGTCAAGTGGGTAGAGGGCCCTGCCGAGAGTTTCACTGTTGTAGTCGGCTCTTATGAAGCGATCTGTAAACAGCTGGGCCCATAGGCTTACACTCTAAGGGGTTCAAGGGGAAGCAATGGTGTTAGGAAAGATTAGTGTTGGTTGTATGCATCTCTGAATAGTAGAGTTTTTAGGGAGTGCTTGAAGCTGTTAAAACTAGGGGAGAGTCTTATGGAGCGAGGCAGGGAATTCCACAAGATGGGGGCCAGTCTGGAGAAGTCCTGTAAACGGAAATGTGAGGAAGTAGCAAGAGAGGAAGAGAGGAGGAGATCCTGAGCTGATCGAAGGGGACGGGAGGGAGAGTATCTAGAGACAAGTTCTGAGATATAGGGGGGAGCAGTGCAGTTTAGAGCTTTGTATGTCAGGGTGAGGGTTTTATGTTTAATCCTAGAGGCAAGAGGAAGCCAGTGAAGGGATTGGCAGAGAGGTGCAGCAGATGAAGATCGACAAGTAAGGAAGATGAGCCTGGCAGAGGCATTCATAATGGATTGTAAAGGAGCTATGCGGCAGCTAGGTAGACCAGAGAGGACGGAGTTGCAGTAGTCGAAGCGGGAGAGGATGAGAGAGTGGATTAAAATCTTGGTTGTATCTTGTGTAAGGAAATGTCTAATTTTAGCGATGTTTTTAAGGTGGAAGCGGCAGGCTTTAGCCAAGGACTGAATGTGAGGAGTGAAGGAAAGATCTGAGTCAAGTGTGACCCCAAGACATCGGGCGAGCGGGGTAGGGGTAATGATGGAATTATCAACAGTTATAGAAATTTTGGGGGTGGAGACATTGGAAGAAGGGGGAAAAATAAGGAGTTCAGTTTTGGAGAGATTTAACTTATGGTAGTGAGAGGACATCCAAGATGAGATGTGAGAAATACAGTTAGTGACATGTTATATATATTTGATGGCTTTCTGGTAGAAAATATATCTATACTTTATATATTATCCCAAAAAGATCAAGCACACCAGACAGTTCTTTCAAGCAGCCAGGGTGCACTTTAAAATGTATCCAAAAGTCCAGCAAAAAAAGGCACTCACTGTTCACATAAAATTTAACTTTTAATTAATATGCAAAAATATAAAAAGACATAACGTTTCAGTGTTTACAAAACACTTTTGTCAAATGTCAGCAATACTTAGATTTCCTAGTACCCCAAAACTCACCTCTAATTTATATATATATATACACACACACACACAATTATATATAGGTATAGATATATATAGGAATATCGATTTATAAATACTTAGAATATTTTCTGCTATGTGCAGAACATTAGAATGTGAAATATTTAGAGTAAATACACAGTATAACACTTTATTAAATATGAATATTGCATAAATATGTTCTTCATGTTTTCATCTATTTAACTGCAAAGGACTCCAATGCACTTATATAAATGTTTATATATGTATACATATGTATTTATGTGTTTATATAGATAGTGCAGGGATGCGTAACTAAGGGTTAAGGCCTGGTTGAGTGAGTGCTGAAGTTGTGTGTGTTACTGTTACAATGTTGCATTGTGTGGGGGAGGAATTTACTCACCCTTTATATGGGATGTGCAGGGAGTCCACTTCCTCTTTGTTCCTGTGGATCCTTGGAAGTTTTTCAGCATGGACCGAGGCAAAAGAGTTTCTGTTCCTCCTCAAAGATTCAGAGATGAAGAGGCCAAGCCTGCAGAGTTGGAAGCGATGGACCATGAGGACATTGAGTGGATTGCGCCCTCCCCCTCTGGGACCATTACGGTGGGTCATGACCATGTGTCTGGGCTTTCTATCCCCTCTTCCCCTTTGGGGGGTGAGGGAGGTCAGAGCCTGTTTCCCTTTCCTGAAAGGGGGGGGGTTGAGAAGGAGAATAAATCAGTGGGGCCTGCTCAGGCTTCTCAGCCGGTGGAGCAGTTGCTGGAATCGGGGCCCACTACAGGCGTTAGGCTTGGGTCCCAGGTTATGGGAGTAGGTAGTAGGCTGGGGTCCCAGGTTATGGGAGTAAGTAGTAGGCCAGGGTCCCAAGTGAAGGAAGGGAGTCCTGTTAGTGGGGTTCCGACTGGGCCAATATCGGGTGACATGTATAGTGGGAGCAGTGGGGCCTTACCTGCATCGGTAGTCTTTTCTGGCGAGCCCAGTGCGACCGTGGTGGCGTTGCTCCAATCACTGGCATCTATACTCACGGGTGCTTGATCCTCGGGTGCGGTGCTGGTCCAGTCCCAGGATTACCTCCATGGCATTGAGTGAGTGGTGGTGAGTGCCCCATCCAAGATTGCCGCTGCCTCTTCTTCCGGTCACGTGCCGCTTTCGATTGCCGCTTCCGGTGACGTCACTTCCAGTCGCGGTATTCAGATTTGGAGCAGGGAACAGAGTTGATCATCCCCCGTGGGTTCTACAGGTAAGAGGGGAGCACCACGGGAGGGGGGGACACTCCTGCTCAAGGGGGAAGGCCTGTAGGGCAGCAAGGTACTAGGGAGTCATGCTTGTGGCATCCTATAGTTGAGGCAGAGGCCTCTGTGATGGTAAGTAAGCCACAGGACTTGGGGCCAAAAGGGAAGGTGGGTCACAAGTACACACACATGCTTCCACCATGGCCGGCAATAAAGGAGGGGGTGCTGTTATGGCTCCCTCCTCGCGGTCGCGGCCCCGTGTAGGTACTAGCAAGGCCAATGCGGCCCCTTCATGTGCTGCAGCCCAAAGTAGAGAAAAAAAACCTGCGGCCCAGGTGGGGCGAAAGGGGGCAAAAACGGCTGCAGTCCTGAATTTTAGCTCTGCTTGTTCCCAGGATGATAGTATAGGGGTGCTTTGACCCCCAGTAGAAAAGGAGTAAAGGACCAGGGTCAAGTGATAACAAGGGGAGCAGTAAAAAGAGGGCGCACTAAAATCAGCACTTGTCTGTGTGAGGGATTAGTGCGCAGTGATAGTGAGGATGGCAGGCCCATCAGGAATGGGACGCGCGCAAGGGTGCAGCAGGGCAGTCAGGTTTGAGGATGAGTAAGATGGTATGAATATGCAACTTGGTGTGAGTGACAGTGATTGTGGGGCTGTTGAAGGAGGTGGCTGGCTCTTCCCGTGGTGCGCCCGTACGCTCACAACAGGCAGTAGATAGGAAGGCTGAAATGCACAGGGATACATACTCATGCCTGGTCCATAACCTGCATGCCCACTTTGAGGAATGGCATTGGTGCTTTAAGATTTATGCCACGTGCTATATGGTGAGGTACCCTGAACAGGGCACAGCTCTATTCAAGCATGTCGACATGAGGAAATACGCAGATGGAGCCTGGAGGGACTATGATATGGCCTACAGGAAGAAAAAGGTGGGTAACCCATTGCTGGATTTTGGCACCCTGGATATTCACCTTTGGGCTCATCTGGACCCTGAAAGGGTGAGGCAGTCGACCCCTGGGGCCTTTGTTCAAGGGCCATGGCAACCTTTGTGATTTTGATAGCGGTTGGCCGGGGTATGTTGGCGCTTACAGGAAAGATCATGTGATCGAGGTACATCCTCCACATTCAAACATGTGTGCAAATTCTGCAGCGGGCAATACCCTGGTGTTGAATGCTCTAAAAATGCTCTAAGAAACGTGACCCCCATGCTGAACGGTTTGGGGCAAAAGGCACTGCTTCAGGAAAGTGCGGACACACCGCTTAGGGTTCCTGCAATTGGTAAGTGGTTGAGAAAGTTTCCAAACAGGGTGGCTGCTGCTTTGCTAGACTTTGGACTGTGTTTTGGCTTCACTATCCCCGTGGTGGGCCAGGTGCAGGGTTCTAGAGTTAAAGGTAATCTGAAGTTGGCATCACAGTTCAGGGAGGCAGTGCGTGAGAAATTAGGTAAGGAGGTGGCTTTGGGCAGGGTTGCAGGGCCCTTTCCAGACTTGTCTATTCCAGGTTTGGTAATAATCTGTTGGGAGTGGTTCCCAAAAAGGAGGCTGGTAAGTTTAGATTGATACAGCATCTCTCTTATCCTAAATGGCACTCAGTGAACGACGCTATCCCTCTGGAATTGAATTGAGTGCACTACCAGTCGTTTGACAATGCGCTGGACATAGTTCGGGTAGTTGGGCCTGGATCATTATTGGCAAAACTGGACGTGGAGTCTGTTTTCTGCCTACTTCCCATACACCCGTCTTCCTTCAGGTTGATGGGGTGCTGGTTTGAAGACGCATATTACGTGGACCGCTTTCTACCCATGGGTTGCTCCATCTCCTGTGCCTACTTTGAGGCATTCACTGGGCAGTAGCTTTGGCCTCAGGAAAGGACAAGATCGCCCATTACTTGGGTGAATTTCTGCTGGTGGGAGCCCTCTGTACAACAGAATGTGCCTCTTTGATGTACATCATGAGGTTTCTTATGGCCAGGTTTGGGGTTCCTTTAGCTTCCTTTAGCTGAGGACAAGACGTAAGGTCTGTTTATGTGTCTCACATTCCTGGGTATCAAGATTGACTCAGTGACAATGGAATGCAGCTTACCCATGGATAAGGTGAGTAGGATGTTGGAAACTGAAGGCAGTGGCCGCATCGCTCACATGCTCATTGAAGGAGTTGCAATCACTCCTAGGTCTCCTAAACTTTGCAGATAGAATCATCCCATGGGGAATGATTTTCCAGAAAGATCGCTGATTGGGCGGAGACCGGACTCATGTGCAACCTATGCTTCCTTGAATTGTTCCCAATTATAGTAGCTGTGGAGCTATGGGGACACATTTTCCATAACCGGGCTGGGATTATCTGGACGGACAGTCTCAGCATGGTTTTTGCCATTAATAGACATTCAGCCTCATTGCCTGTGTTGGCGCATTACCTGAGGCACTTGGTGTTGAGATGCCTGCAGTTGAATATCGACTTCAGAGCTTTCCATGTACACGGGGTGCAGAATATAGTTGCAGATGCATTATCTCGGTTCCAATGGGATGCTTTTAGGGCCGTAGGTCTGGCTGCAGCTGCTAACAGGCTTCCTTGAACCTCTGTTTTGTGGCAGATGGCGAAGGATTGCAGCGGCTGATTCCCGTAAAGTGAAAGTAAATCCTAGCGTTTACAAATGCTAGGATTGACTTTTGAAACAAATATAAGGGACTTCATGTAGAAAGCTCCTTTATTTGTTTTAACAGATCGCCGTTCTTAGCTGCTACAGCAGAACACGGCTAAAAAATTATTTTGCTAAGAGGTGATATTTTCACCTCTTAGCCAATAGCCGTGTGGTAAATCCAGCTCCCATGGGCACCAAGCCGGAATTACCGAACGACTATTGGCTAAGAGGTGGAAATGTCACCTCTTAGCAAAAAAAATGTTTTTGCCGTGGGTTGCTGTAGCAGCTAAGAACAGTGATCAGTTAAAACAAATAAAGGAGCTCTCTACATGAAGTATCTTATACTTCATGAATGAAAGTCCCCTTTATTTGTTTCAAAAGTCAATCCTAGCGTTTGTAAAATACTAGGATTTACTTTCACTTTAATCCGTGCTTCCCTGGCACCGCCTACTTGGTCAGATTACGTGAGATATTGGTGCAAATGGGTGAGTTTTGCGACCACCATGGATTTCTTTCCTGTGAGGGCAAGCAACGCTTCCTACTGCAGTGGCTCACTGAGCTGTGAGGTAAGCAGTTGACAAAAGGGGCAGTGGTTTCCAGGCTTTCTGCGGTTGCTTTCTTTTGCAGGCTGTATACTTTCCAGGATTCGTTGTGTACCTTTCTCGTCTGGCAGATAGTGCGAGATTGGTGGGTATGGAGGTTCCACGCAGAGACATCAGGGAATCAAATATTGCGGACCGATTAGTCAAGTTACTGGAAGTATTGCCGGCAATTTGTTCTGTGATAGGTCACACGGACTAACTAGATTGTTAGCTCTGGGGTCTCCTGTCTCAGTGTTAGCTTATGACTGGCATCCCTTATATGTGTGTATATTTATAGCTGTGATAGGTCACACGGACTAACTAGATTGTTAGCTCTTGGGTCTCCTGTCTCAGTGTTAGTGTATGACTGACATCACTTATATGTTTGTGCATTTATAGCTGTGATAGGTCACACGGACTAAATAGATTGCTGTTGGGTCTCCTGTCTCAGTGTAAGCTTATGACTGACATCGCTTATATGTTTGTGTATTTATAGCTGTGATAGGTCACACGGACTAAATAGATTGCTAGCTCTGGGGTCTCCTGTCTCAGTGTTAGCATATGACTGGCATCCCTAATATGTGTGTGTATTTATAGCTGTGATAGGTCACACGGACTAACTAGATTGCTAGCTCTGGGGTCTCCTGGTTCAGTGTTAGCTTATGACTGACATCACTTATATGTGTGTGTATTTATAGCTGTGATAGGTCACACGGACTAACTAGATTGTTAGCTCTTGGGTAGCCTGTCTCAGTGTTAGTGTATGACTGACATCACTTATATGTTTGTGTATTTATAGCTGTGATAGGTCACACAGACTAACTAGATTGCTGTTGGGTCTCCTGTCTCAGTGTTAGCTTATGACTGACATCCCTTATATGCTTGTGTATTTATAGCTGTGATAGGTCACACGGACTAACTAGATTGTTAGCTCTGGGGTCTCCTGTCTCAGTGTTAGCTTATGACTGACATCCCTTATATGCTTGTGTATTTATAGCTCTGATAGGTCACACGGACTAACTAGATTGTTAGCTCTTGGGTCTCCTGTCTCAGTGTTAGCTTATGACTGACATCCCTTATATGCTTGTGTATTTATAGCTCTGATAGGTCACACGGACTAACTAGATTGTTAGCTCTGGGGTCTCCTGTCTCAGTGTTAGCTTATGACTGACATCACTTATATGTTTGTGTATTTATAGCTGTGATAGGTCACACAGACTAACTAGATTGCTGTTGGATCTCCTGTCTCAGTGTTAACTTATGACAGACATCCCTTATATGTTTGTGCATTTAACTCAAACAGCCGCCTGCACAGTACACTCGGTATATTGCAAATTGTTCTTGTAACATTATCTGGAATAGATTTCACCTGCTCCCTGCTGGATGCTCTATTTCATTCAGCAATTGCTAAAAGCGAAGCATATGGACAGTAATAATGCAGCGGCTGGTCCTCTCCTGCTCAGACTGTTCTATCCGACCATTTGTTTATAGAAAAATATATTTCACAATTCTCATCTACTCCGTTCCTATTACGCTGCTCTTTTTAACCCCTCTTTGGTCATTTTACTTGCAAATGTTTTAGGCTGAGAAGGGTTTGTGCCTTATGCTAACTTGAGTGACACGAGCAGAGCGTTTCTATTATAGTTCCCAGATGAGGCACAAAATCAGGGCAGGAAACTGCCTCTCCCTCTCCTGTTTAGTGTGACAGTCAGCAATAAGCAGAGGTGACAGCAAGGAATATCTGGGGCAGGGAGCAGTTCCTATGAGATATCCTTGTATGGCAACACCAATAGCAAAACCATGAACACTAAAGTAATGTGTTAGGTACATGCCAAATTATCCAATCAACTGACATGGCAAAATAGTGCTCCAGGTGCTTATAGGCTCATTCACAATTTGTTTTTTAATTATTCACCTGATATTTTCTAGGCTGACGTCTTCAGGGGCGGCAGAGGATCAATTGGACAGCTGTATAAACGTAAAGAAAAGTTAATGTAGTAGCTAGTGATAGTACTGCAAGACAGCAGCAGGATAGATAGATAGATAGATAGATAGATAGATAGATAGATAGATAGATAGATAGATAGAGTCATCAGATTAGAGATAAAACGTTTAATTGCAAAATTTAAAATCCACCATAACGTATCTGTGCCATTATGACACCTTTATCATAAACACTAGAGAGTGCTTTTTCTCTATTCTGATAACTGTGTATGCATTTTTATGAGAGCACATCCTTGAATTGACTATGGGCCAGATTACAAGTGGAGTGCTAATTAACGCTCCCACTTGAGTCTTAACTGCAGTAGAAGTAAGCTTTTTACGTACATCGGGTTGCGCTCGTATTCCGATCACGTATTCCCCCATACAAGTCAACACCTAGCATCCTACTCGTTTGCAAGCACGTTTCCCATATTCTCAAGTGCGCTAACCCGACATGATAATATGAATATTTCACATTCCAATGTTCTTCACATAACAGAATATGTTCTACTTATCCATACATACTTCTATATATATTTGATGGCTTTCTGGTAGAAAATATATCTATACTTTATATATATTTATATATATATATATATATATATACATACATATACACACACACACACACGATTATATATAGGTATAGATATATATAGGAATATCGATTTATAAATACTTAGAATATTTTCTGCTATGTGCAGAACATTAGAATGTGAAATATTTAGAGTAAATACACAGTATAACACTTTATTAAATATGAATATTGCATAAATATGTTCTTCATGTTTTCATCTATTTAACTGCAAAGGACTCCAATGCACTTATATAAATGTTTATATATGTATACATATGTATTTATGTGTTTATATAGATAGTGCAGGGATGCGTAACTAAGGGTTAAGGCCTGGTTGAGTGAGTGCTGAAGCTGTGTGTGTTACTGTTACAATGTTGCATTGTGTGGGGGAGGAATTTACTCACCCTTAAGGGATTAAATGCCTAACAGTCGCTAGCCGCAGAGAGGGTACATTTAACAACTTATTTCTATAAATAAAAACACAACAACTTTTTGTGGGTAAATTTTTAACCGTCACAGGTTAAATATTTATTAATTAAATAACTAACTATTGAACCGACAAGGGTTATGATGGCGGCTATAACGAATGCTATAATGACAAACCCAGCACTGCAGAAGGTAAGCGGCCCAAACGGAAACTGCAGCAGAGCGGGACCTCTGCTCATGAAAAATTGCTACTAAGGGGTTAATGAGATCACGTGACTCACCCGCAAGGGGAAGGAGGGACACCTCACGTGCACTTGAGGCTATCCACCCCTTTCACTTTTAGACTGGTCATCACTCCCCCCGTTCACCCTTTCAGGGCAACAGGGCCGGTACCTCCCGCCACCAGATAGCATTGTGATGATAATTGCGCCGCCACAAACAAATAAACCCAACTGGACTTAAAGGAGGGTTGCTATGGCCCTACGAATGTCTTTTATAAAAATATCTAGGGCAACTGTCTCTAAATGGACCCTATCCTTCCAATAAAAGTGCACATTGTCGGCCGTAATGGATTCATGTCTAACTATGAAACCCCCATTACCCGTGACGGTTCTGCCAACTGAGGAATTTATCTTCTTCCTAACCTTATAAGCAGCGCTATGGCTAGACATATGACGCCACTCCAGTCTGGGAACTATGTTAGCGCTGCGGAATCTGTTAGCGCTGCGGAATCTGTTAGTGCTGCGGAATCTGTTAGCGCTGCGGAATCTGTTGGCGCTCTACATATAACCGATAATAAATAATAAAATGTTGGACCAACCGACCAATACCTTCGGTGTCCGAGCCCGGATCCAAGCAATGTCTGCCTGCATGATCATGATCAGTTCCAAGACCAGAATGGCGCCCAGATCGTTGCCTCCTAAGTGGATAATTATCACATGAGGTTTACCCCAGCATACTAGGGCCTCCGATATGCGTTATGGAAGTGCGGACCAACACATCCCTCTCTCCCCTAACCATCTGACTGACACTAGGGTGGAAGGAAAGCCCAAATTCTGCCCCCCTGGAAGGGCTGAACTACGAATGGAGTCCCAATGCACGTAGGAATGCCCCACGATCCAAATCCTCTTGGTGCCACTGGATGGTCCTGCAAAGACACATGAGGTTAATTAGCAACTGAAACAAAATTACTCAACAACAGGTCGAATGTAACACTTAAACTTATTAGAACACCATCTGCCCAGCTGGCAGATAGCGTCAGCGGAAGAACCCCGCAAAGCGGCATTAGTAGCGGCCCCTATGCGAAATGAATGGGGAGCTATCTTAGACACATCGAAGCCTGCGTGAGAGGCCGCCCTGGCTAGAATTCTACGAAACTGGAACAGGGAGAGTGAAGTTCCGTTGGCGTGAATTAAAAGGGGGCACTGTTCTAGTGATCTAGGCTCTAGAAACTGGTTCACTGCAAGTACGGGGCAGCATTGCCCTTCCGACTTTGATATAGGGATCCACGCACCTTTGCCGTCTTGATCCATCTTTGATCTCGGCAAATAAACTAAAAGCGAATCAGGTGTGGCCCTTACGTGGCCAAATTGCATGCCTTTGTACTAGACTTGGACAGCGCCACAAGCTCACTTATGCAGAGTGCAACCGAATAGGCTAATGCAAACACGGCTCTGAATAATAAAAATGAGTAGAGCAGATATGCGGCAACGCTTCCACCAGCCGCTCAAGCCGGTCGTGCGTGATGGGCTCTCGAGAGTCCTTTTGTTGTGGTTGCAGCTTGCCCCAACCTTTAACAAATTGACGCACAAATTTTGAATTAGCTGGATCCGGCAAAGCGAGCGTGGAGAAAAATGATAATGCCGCTAAGCGAGAGTGGACAGCTCCCTGGCGGGCGCTCGCGTACCAAAGACTCACCAGCCAGTCACAATAACGCCTCAGCAGCCTCCACGTTCTGACAACGGCAAAACTCTTCCCATTCATGCCAAAGTCTGACGTAGGAGAGTCATGTGTTATGGGCTAGTGATGCCTGCACTAAAGGGAGCAAGGATATCCAGGACGGAGGAGCTGCCAAAGGAAACCAGGACAGGGTAAGCCTTCGGCTGCAGCCTGAGGAGCCAAACGTCTGAATGTCACCCAATCAAACCTTGATAGTGCATCTGCTAAGACATTATTGACCCCAGGGACATGTCGCGCCTGAAACTGGATATTAAGTTCTCGACAGCTTAATACCAGATGCCGCAACATCCGTGGATGCCGCAACAGCCACGGATATGGCCGAAAGACCGTTGACCATGTGGACGACGCTGAGATTATCTGTCCAGAAATTAACCGTTCTGTTAGCAAATTGCGTTCTCCAAAGCTCGGTAGCCAAAACGATAGGGAAGAGCTCTAAAAGGGTAAGATTTCGGGTTAGGCCACTAGTTGTCCAGTCTACTGGCCATGGCCCCGCACTCCACTGACCCTTGAAATATGCTCCGTACCCCTTGGATCCTGCTGCATCAGTAAATAAGTGCAGCAACTGGCTAGAAATGGGTTCAGATCGCCATAATCAAATCCCATTGAAATGCTGGAGAAAATTCTTCCAGACCTGCAAATTAGCTCTCAAACCTTCAGTAACCCATATTTTTTCAGATGGTCTATCTTTGCCCTTTAGCTTAGCCTCTAATCTATGATTAAAGACCCTCCCCATCGGGATAACTCTACCCGCAAAATTAAGGAGGCCCAGCAGTGACTGTAACTGTCTAAGTGTAATTGTCACCTTTGAAACGGCCGCTTTAACTGCCTCAAGGCAGCCTACAGAGCTTGTCTATGGTATCGATTTCAATACCCAAAAATGTGATGCAAGTACCTGGGCCTTCGGACTTGTCCTCCGCTAAAGGGACCCCAAATTGCAACATCAGGATCCTCATAGACTCCATTAGTTGCTGGCATTTGTCAGTTCCCGGCCTTCCTACTAAGAGGAAATCATTGAGGTAGTGTGCTATATGGTCAGTGGCCGCCTGCTGGGCTAATACCCAGTGCAAGAATGTACTGAAGGTTTCAAATAATGCACAAGAGATAACGCAGCCCATGGGCAGGCACCTGTCCACATAGAAACCCCCTTCAAACTTGCAACCCATCAAATAAAATGAGGAAGGATGCAAGGGCAACAAACGAAAGGCAGATTCAATGTCCAATTTCGCCAACAAGGCACCTGGTCCCACCCTACATACTAATTCCACTGCGCTATCAAAAGATTGATAGCGCACAGAGCTAAGCTCTGGATCAATAGCATCATTGACCGAATAGCCTCTAGGGTGTGAGAGGTGCTGTATTAGATGAAATTTGCCCAATTCCTTCTTAGGTACCACACCTAAAGGGGATATTATCAGATTCGACAAGGGGGGGAAAGGAAAAGGACCTATGACACGGCCCAAGGAGATTTCCTTTTTCAGCTTTTCCCTGACAACCTCTGGGTATTGATACGCTGATTTAAGATTGCGGTAGCATCTAGAGCCCTCAATAGCCTTCGTTACTGGTATATGAAAACCAGCAGTAAAGCCGTTGAAAAGAATAGATGCTGCTTGCGAATCTGGGTACACCCTGAGCCAAGGCTCAAGAGCGTGCACCTTCACTGGCGTTGGTGCTCTTAGAAACAAGAGCGAGCTTGTTTTGTGCTCTACCGGATGCAAAGTCCTGTTTTTTTGGCACATTCATTCCCTGCATTGGATCCACTAAAGTATCTGCACACGTGTCTAAATGCGCATGAGTTACCTCTGTCACATTTGTTGTCTTGAAATGCCCAGCAGGTACCCCCCTGTGCTTCGCTTTGGAAGCACGAAAGGACTGGTTACCAGAGGTGTTGGCGGAGGAGGGAGACCCATGAGAGCCAAGGCGTTGCCAAAGATGCGTATTAGTGGTATCGAAGGTGAGAACTGGATTACCAGCCATCTTCTGCCTAAATTCGGCATCATACTCTCTCCATGCCCCTTCGCCAAACTTCCTCTGGATCCAGTGTATGTTATCATTTTATTTAAGAATGTCATGACACTGGCTAGGGTATTTTTCTAAATAGCAAGAAGAAAAAACCCTAAAACATTTTAACCACTCTTCAAATGTTTCCGGACGTTTGAACCTTTTAGGCCCGGTGCCATCTGCACTTTTCTCCCTCTGTCTACATGCTTCAGCCGATAATTCAAAAATGTTAACATATTTGCCCTGCTGTATCTTCCTAATAGTTTTTGGTTTTAAATGGCCGTGCAAAGAGGGAGTGTAAGATGGTAATGAATCACCATGCAGAGCAACCTTCCTTTCTGAGACTAGATTGACTGGCGGGCGCTGTTCCGCTGAGGAAGTGCTATCTTGCATGGGATCAGGTGGAGCTATCACCAGCTGCGTCTGAGTTATGTTCCTTACTGAACCTGACTGTAGTACCTGCCACATTTTCTTAACCATTGCGAACATGCGCTTCTGACCCTTACCCCTCAACCCCAATGAGGTGTCACTATCACATTCAGAGTCTGAAAGGGATGAGTCAACTAGGTCATGTCGGTCATGTGTAAATGTGGAGGACTTACCGGGAATAGCCACTGCATTGTCTTGTAACTCCGGATGTGAAGCCGACGAACCAGGCATAGGACCGCCTTCCTGCTGGTTGGAAATGGTAGGCATATACCGCTGCATGGATGATCCCGCCTGCTCCTGAGGAGCTGCCGAAGCAGCCGAAGTTCCAGGCAGGTCAAGCTGCTGCGGCTCCATCTGTGCTGCGTTCTGTACAGAGAGAAGAGGTCGCGAGCACTACGGACACCGGTAAAGGGAGAGTTAGTAGCCCCCAAGCCTGACACATTCTGCGCACTTCCGCTGACACACCCAGAACTTGCAACACCCCCAGACACACTAGCTGTGTTCTGGTTGTTAGTAGCCCTAACTGAATCACTAACCAATCTTTCATGAACAGCATTCACAGACCTATCTTGCACTTGTAATGGTGCAGATATATTGGCACCCAACTCATTAGCATATAAACCTGATGCAACATTCATGTCTGAAACACTCACATTCGAAACAGATGGCGCATTCATACTGTGACTAGTGGTGCTGTTTCTGGCTGGCTGTAATGCTGCACTCTCTATCTGCATATGTCTTTGAACTTGTTCCAGCATGACACTAGCGTGCCCTGGAGCCTGAGCTGCACGTTTTGAAACTTGGGCGTGCATATGCAAATCGGGCCTAGTTGCCCTTGTTGGTGCAATGGCATAGCACTTATTTGCCCGCTTGTCTGCCCACTTGCGCCTTGCCCCTGCGCATTAGCACCTAATAAAAATCCTCTGCCCAAAGGGGTTAACCTATTGCCCTAGGAGGTAACTCCTCTCCTTCTCTTAAGTCCTCTAGAGATTGAAATGGCGGACCCTGTACTAAGGCACCTGTTACCACCAAGAGACCCCCTGCCTGCTACCGCTGACCTACCAGGACCCTTTGAAGCTGCTTGCCGCTGCCACACTTGAGCTCCCTTGCGGCCTACTATCCCTCCCCTGGCCGACATCCTCTTTTGATGCTCACCTGTTCCGAGCTTAAGAGGATGCGACCCCTCCCTGCCACTCCCGACGCTGCTGTGAACGACGGATGCGTAACCAGAAGTGGAGGGACACGTGACCGCCACTTCCGGTTGCGTACTTACGGCCTGGCTTGGAGGACCTGATGCAGACACCGCCTGGATTGGAGCCGGAGGACCCGACGATGACATCGCCGCCACGATGGATGCCAGGATGGATGAGACAGCCGACGCAGCCGACGGAGGTATCGCGGATAACAAAGAGGAGACCGCCACTTCAGGTAAGACTACTGGGTGGATGGGGGCTGCAAATGGGGGCACACCGGCCACAGGGGGCAATGCAAAACCCCCGGATTGAGCAACAGGGGCATGCTGGATAACACCCGGGCATTGACCGGAGGGTAGGCCCAAAACAGGCCCTGAGTGAGCCATGTGGCCTGGGCCTTGAATTGTAGTTAGGCCTAAACCAGGCCCTGAGAGTGCCATGCGGCCTTGGGGGGAGGCCAAGGCGTCGCTAGGCGAAGGGCATATTCCAGGCCCTGGGGCAAATTGTGGCCCACAGACAAGGCCAAAGGGGTACGAGTGTTACGGGCATCAGTCCCTGGGGGCAAATTATGGCCTACCGGAAAGGCCGGAGGGCTACCTAACTGGGCGTGAGCCTGTGTAGTGGAAAAAGGCCCTGGGGTTAACACGTGGGCCGGGTGTGAGGCCGCATCCTGACTATCAGTGTGGGCCTGTGTAGTAGCTGCCTGGGCCAAGGCATTGATTACACTGGCTGTAGCTGGGGACCTATCTGAGGTAGGCCTAGAAATTGGAGAGGCCAGGCCCTCTGAGTAGGCCAAAACCTGAAGATTTTCTTGACCATGTGGACCGACCAAAGGGGGGCCAAGGGCTTGAGGCCTAACAACCAGCTATTTCTACTCCTAAATTACCCTCAGGGCCACCCACAGTGACTATTTGCTCTAAAGGCAGCTGGCCTTGAGCTTGGAGACAGGTCGATGTTTCATCAGACCTAGCCATTGCAAGTGATGCATAGGCCGAATGATCTCCATCACTAGTGGTATGTATATCAGCCCTACTAACTGTGTGACTGATCTGTTTTTTAGTAGCACTAGGCCTAGCCTTTTGAGTGTATTGTGTAGGTGGTATAATATCATCTAGCTCCTCAATATTATCTAGTGCACTTATCTGTTTTTTCTGCTTTTCAGATCCAGGCTTCCTGAACACCAACTCATGGAAACACCGTGGAGGGAGTTTGAAAAGTCTGGATTGCTGCATTGTTCACAGTCAGAAATTGAAAGTTACCCTGAACAATAACAGAAAGAACTCGTCTGCACCGGATTCCAGGAAGAGGAGGGCCAGGAAGCTGAAATTCCCCACTTTTAAGGTGAGTAATGGGCTCCTCCCCTCCATGCAACATTGTTGCCACTAACCTCCCTAGCCAGCCCTCTTCTCCTATCTCTCCCTACGGCCTTAACCCTTAGCTTGCTCCAGGCCCAATTGTGCCCTACACTGCCTTTATATGGGCTGTGCAAGGAGTCCACTTCCTCTTTGTTCCTGTGGATCCTTGGAAGTTTTTCAGCATGGACCGAGGCAAAAGAGTTTCTGTTCCACAGTCTCTGTAGCCTGGGGATGCCCTGACTGGTTGATGTCGGGCCGAGAACTCCCTAAGCTATAAGATGTGTCGAGCTATCTCTGCCTTTGGTCTGCAGCAGTGGCCCCTGTCCATTTTCTAGAAGATGTTATATAGTTAGTTATCTATCCCCTGATTGCCGCCACCCATGTATGCCTATCGTATTGCAGTTCCCATGGCTGGGCAATAATAAATACGACCCATAGGTCTTTCAACCACCTATTGTGTTGTGTCTTTATTGATCACAAAGTTATTTATGTTAAGCTGTTAAGTTATTGAGTTATTTATTTATTTATCTGTTATGGTCAGCTACTCAAGAAAAGTAGGGCATTTAATCCCTAAGGCCTAGATTTAGAGTTGGGCGGTAGCCGTCAAAACCAGTGTTAGAGGCTCCTAACGCTGGTTTTTACCGCCCTCTGGTATTTGGAGTCAGTCATTAAAGGGTCTAACGCTCACTTTTCAGCCGCGACTTTTCCATACCGCAGATCCCCTTACATCAATTGCGTATCCTATCTTTTCAATGGGATCTTTCTAACACTGGTATTTAGAGTCTTGGCTGAAGTGAGCGTTAGAAATCTAACGACAAAACTCCAGCCGCAGAAAAAAGTCAGTAGTTAAGAGCTTTCTGGGCTAACGCCGGTTTATAAAGCTTTTAACTACTGTGCTCTAAAGTACACTAACACCCATAAACTACCTATGTACCCCTAAACCGAGGTCCCCCCACATCGCCGCCACTCTATTAAATTTTTTTAACCCCAAATCTGCCGACCGCCACCTACGTTATCCTTATGTACCCCTAATCTGCTGCCCCTAACACCGCCGACCCCTATATTATATTTATTAACCACTAATCTGCCCCCCTCAACGTCGCCTCCACCTGCCTACACTTATTAACCCCTAATCTGCCGAGCGGACCGCACCGCTACTATAATAAAGTTATTAACCCCTAATCCTCCTCACTCCCGCCTCAATAACCCTATAATAAATAGTATTAACCCCTAATCTGCCCTCCCTAACATCGCCGACACCTAACTTCAATTATTAACCCCTAATCTGCCGACCGAATCTCGCCGCTACTGTAATAAATGGATTAACCCCTAAAGCTAAGTCTAACCCTAACCCTAACACCCCCCTAAGTTAAATATAATTTAAATCTAACAAAATAAATTAACTCTTATTAAATAAATTATTCCTATTTAAAGCTAAATACTTACCTGTAAAATAAACCCTAATATAGCTACAATATAAATTATAATTATATTATAGCTATTTTAGGATTTATATTTATTTTACAGGTAACTTTGTATTTATTTTAACCAGGTACAATAGCTATTAAATAGTTAAGAACTATTTAATAGCTAAAATAGTTAAAATAATTACAAAATTACCTGTAAAATAAATCCTAACCTAAGTTACAATTAAACCTAACACTACACTATCAATAAATAAATTAAATAAAATACCTACAATTTCCTACAATTAAACCTAACACTACACTATCAATACATTAATTAAATACAATACCTACAAATAACTACAATTAAATAAACTAACTAAAGTACAAAAAATAAAAAAGAACTAAGTTACAAAAAATAAAAAAATATTTACAAACATTAGAAAAATATTACAACAATTTTAAACTAATTACACCTACTCTAAGCCCCCTAATGAAATTACAAAGCCCCCCCCAAATAAAAAAATGCCCTACCCTATTCTAAATTAAAAAAGTTCAAAGCTCTTTTACCTTACCAGCCCTGAACAGGGCCCTTTGCGGGGCATGCCCCACGAAATTCAGCTCTTTTGCCTGTAAAAAAACACATACAATACCCCCCCCCAACATTACAACCCACCACCCACATACCCCTAATCTAACCCAAACCCCCCTTAAATAAACCTAACACTAAGCCCCTGAAGATCTTCCTACCTTATCTTCACCTCACCGGGTATCAACGATCGGTCCTGGCTCCAAAATCTTCATCCAACCCAAGCAGGGGCTGGCGATCCATAATCCTGCGGCTGAAGAGGTCCAGAAGAGGCTCCAAAGTCTTCATCCTATCCGGGAAGAAGAGGCGATCCAGACCGGCAACCATCTTGATCCAAGCGGCATCTTCTATCTTCATACGATGAGGAACGGCTCCATCGTGAAGACCTCCAGCGCGGATCAATCTTCTTCCGACGACGTCCAACTGAAGAATGACGGTTCCTTTAAGGGACGTCATCCAAGATGGCGTCCCTCGAATTCCGATTGGCTTATAGGATTCTATCAGCCAATCGGAATTAAGGTAGGAAAATTCTGATTGGCTGATGGAATCAGCCAATCAGAATCAAGTTCAATCCGATTTGCTGATCCGATCAGCCAATCAGATTGAGCTTGCATTCTATTGGCTGATCGGAACAGCCAATATATATGCTCGCATTCTATTGGCTGATCGGAACAGCCAATATATATGCTCGCATTCTATTGGCTGATCGGAACAGCCAATATATATGCAGAAATCTAAAAAGATAAGCGCACAAAAACACCTCTCATAGTGCAGATCAATTTTAATAAAATATTATAACCATAACAAAATAACAAAATGTATTGTCCAAAGAACACTGAAAACAGCCACAACCGGCGTGGAGTACTAGGCAGCGTTTGAATAGCAAGTGGCGTAAGGTGGGCGCGGCCTTATGCATTTCACGGAACTTGTCCGCTTCGTCAGTTCCGTGAAACACGTAACTTAGGCCAAGCTCACCTTACGTCACTTGCTATTTACATTCATATTTTTACACCTGAGATCTCATATCTTTTTTATTTTATTTGAATATTTTTTATTAGATGGTGTTATTATGAGTGTAACTGTATTGTCTAATGTCTTTTTTATGTGTTTTGTGACACTTTTTTGTTTTCGGGAATCAGTTAACCAGAGCTCTGTGGACACTGTAATCATTCTAGCGTTAATCGCAATTACGCTTAAGCGATCATGTTTACTTTCAACTCATAATACCAGCAATAAATCCGATGAGCGCAAACACCACCTTTAAACCTGTTATTGCCTGTGCACAAATGTTAGCGCTGCTTTCATAAGTTGGCTATATATATATATATGTTGAACAAATTTGTTAGTTAAAAGGGCGGGTCGTTTATTGTATTCCTAATGTGTGCAGAAAAATAATGAAAATTTGTTCACGTTTGTATTAATCTGAAAATAAGTGCACATCTACCTTGTGCTTTGTATCGCTAGAGCAATACGGTAAGGCCAGGATATGGATTTAAACATTATATACATAACATATGTATAATATATAAACCTTCTGAATCTGTAGTGAGATTAGCTTAGATAGCAACAGCCTTTACACTATAGTGTTTCTTTTAAGGGAGCACTAAATACAAATGAACTGAATAACTGACAAATATACAATACAAATAGCACTTACTATACAATTACAGTAGAATATTTTCTATCAAATTTCAAAGTTAATCTAATTTGGTCTCCCCTGTACCATGTGAAAGCCATCAGCCAATCACAAAATGCATATAATATGTACCGTGCACTTTTGCACATGCTCAGTAGGAGCCTCAGAAGGTGTGAATATAAGAGGAAACACGGGTGCTCAATGAGAGACAAGACGGTCAACCCGGAAAATGCTGCACCTCAGACGCTAACACCCTAAAACCAGACCGGTAGAGCGAGTTTACAAGAGCAATTGTAAAGCAGTGAAGGAGGCGCCTCATAGACCGTTGCACCCACAGGCTGGGACGCATTAGGCTACAAGTCCGCTACAAAATGCAAGTACTGGGGTTAAACTAAATTGTCTATTGGGAAAATAGTGCTTGCATGCACTTTACCAGGGAAATCATAAGTGTATGCCTACAATAAACACGTTAAAAGAATGCATTACATATTGTTCTGGTTGGGAATTTAAAAGCAAATGCCTGTCTATCATATGCCTTATAGTAACACCTTTTGCTGCTACCCATGTTTAAATGAAACTATCCGATGGGAAAATAGACTCTGCATGCATTATACAAGGGAAATTATAAGTGTATGCCTACTATAAACACACTAAAAGAAAGCATTATACTGTATATAATTTTGGATGAGACTACAAATGTAAATTGTGACGAGACCAATCTCGCCAATGTGCATTGGAGGAGCCTGGTTGCCCGCCTGCTGCCTTTAGACTATGGCCCCATGTTGAAATGTTTACTTTTCCCCTGCAAAGACACGAAAGCCGGGTCATTCAGTACTTGCCCTATTTAGACAGTGATACCCCAGATAGCTATGCCATGTAGCCCATTTGTATAGCGAAAGACTTTGGCTCCATGGCAATTGAACTGTATTTCTCTGCCTGTTATAATTACATCAACCATTGTGTAAGGTAATTGTATCAACCATTGTGTAAGGTAACTGTATCAACCATTGTGTAAGGTAATTGTATCAACCATTGTGTAAGGTAATTGTATCAACCATTGTGTAAGGTAATTGTATCAACCATTGTGTAAGGTAATTGTATCAACCATTGTGTAAGGTAACTACATCAACCATTGTGTAAGGTAATTGTATCAACCATTGTGTAAGGTAATTGTATCAACCATTGTGTAAGGTAATTGTATCACAGACAGAGGGGAGGATTTTGTGTGGGAGTGTCTGAGAGTATGTGTTTATTGGTTGTCTTACAAAACCCTGTGGGTGGTACTAATGTGTAAAAATGTGTATTTAAGAACAATAAACCCACATCTCTTGCTGATTCCTGTTTTACCCCCAAGATGGAGCTTGGTCTCGTGTTTGGGGGGAATTAACTGGGTTCGTGTGTTGCTGATCCCGTATTCAGGGCATCTTTCATCAGGTATTAACCCTCGATATCTGGGCTATACCATAACAATTGGTGGCAAGCAACAGGATGGTCCTCATCGCCCAGAAGAGCAACTACACATCCGGGGATTTACAAGTTGGGGGCAACACATGTCCCAGTACAGTGACCCTAAAAGCAACAGAATGGAACCAGCAGTGTTATATGAGAAGGAGGACCTGGATGGCCGGGATGTATTAAGGAAAGGCATCTGGTACCAGGCCCTGGATAATGTACAATACCAGCAGGGTAAGAGTCTCCCCAGTGAAGAGCAGCGGTTGCAGAAGCAAGTGGCCCTGCAGATGCCCTTCCTGGGAGAGCAGCCCCTGGAGGAATGGGTGAAGGAACTAGAGCACCGGGTATGGCAGGAGCTATGGCTGGAGGATGCCTATCAGGCGCTCTGGTGGTATATGGCACAGTATATACCCTGGACAGCTGAGCATGACAAGCCAGAGGGAGAGGAGTTTGATGGTACTGGCTTGTTATGGGAGTCCTTTGCAGAGGCTGACTTTGGGAGCCCTGCACAGACCAGACTTCAGGACATTTTCCATGAGAGGGAGGCTAGGCATGACTGGGATGACCCCCATGAGGTATAGCAAGACCTGGCTCACCTAGCAACCCTGGAGGGAGAACTGGAGCAGGACTACCAAGATCTCTTCCACTCCATTGGGAAGGATCAGCAGGACAGCAAGATGACAGACCCAGATCCAGACCCGCTCAGCTGGGAAGATATTGAGGAAATTTACTGGGAAGGACCCCAGGTGGCCGGTGGAGATGGGACCGAGGTCTCTCCATTGGTACTGCAGGGAATTAGGAGCCCAGACTCCATTCCCCAGCGGCAGGCTGAGTTACAGGGGGCAGAGGCAGTTGGTCCTGTCCCCCAGCAGCAGAGCGATATGCAGGGAATTGGGAGCCCAGACTCCATTCCCCAGTGGCAGGCTGAGTTACAGGGGGCAGAGACAGTTGGTTCTGACCCCCATCAGCAGAGTGAGATGCAGGGGATTGGGAGCCCAGTCTCCATTCCCCAGCGGCTGGAAGTATGTATGGGAGAGGAGCTTGTTACCCCCTCTCCCCAGCAGCAGCTTAACGCACCAGGGGGAGCCAGTAAGCCCCACAACCATGCAGATGGGACCGTGGTCTCTGTACTTACAGCACAGGGGGTAGGGACAGTCAGTCCTGTCCCCCAGCAACAGGGTTGTTTAGCCAAAGGGGAGAGAGTTGGTCTCCCCCCACAGCAGCATGGTGCTTTGTCCAAAGGGGAGATGATCGGTCTCCCTCTCCAGCAGCACAGCTATGTACCCAAAGGGGAGACAGTCGGTATCCCCCTCCAGCAACCAGGCTCCCACCAGGCTACTTCCGTGGTAGTGCTGGCACCCGGCAGAGTACAGCTGGTCTCTGCCCACCTTGCAACACACCAATTCAGCATACCAGTCTCCCACACAGCCGTGGTGAGGCACCTGGACATGGACAAGTTTTTCCTCTACCCAGGTGTAGTGACCATTTATTGTGGGTGGGCTGTACTGCTGATTGTGTTTTGTGGGTGGGTTGCTGGACTAACCAGGGCACTGACCGGCAGGAGGTCAGATACCCTGTTAATCTGTTTGGAAAAGGGGAGAGATGTGACGAGACCAATCTCGCCACTGTGCATTGGAGGAGCATGGTTGCCCGCCTGCTGCCTTTAGACTATGGCCCCATGTTGAAATGCTTACTTTTCCCCTGCAAAGACATGAAAGCCGGGTCATTCAGTACTTGCCCTATTTGGACAGTGATACCCCAGATAGCTATGCCATGTAGCCCATTTGTATAACGAAAGACTTTGGCTCCATGGCAATTGAACTGTATTGCTCTGTCTGTGATAGTTACATCAACCATTGTGTAAGGTAATTGTACCAACCATTGTGTAAGGTAACTGCATCAACCATTGTGTAAGGTAATTGTATCAACCATTGTGTAAGGTAACTGCATCAACCATTGTGTAAGGTAATTGTATCAACCATTGTGTAAGGTAACTGTATCAACCATTGTGTATGGTAATTGTATCAACCATTGTGTAAGGTAATTGTATCACAGACAGAGGGGAGGATTTTGTGTGGGAGTGTCTGAGAGTATTGTATGTGTTTATTGGTTGTTTTACAAAACCCTGTGGGTGGTACTAATGTGTAAAAATGTGTATTTAAGAACAATAAACCCACAGCTCTTGCTGATTCCTGTTTTACCCTCAAGATGGAGCTTGGTCTCATGTTTGGGGGGAATTAACTGGGTTTGTGTGTTGCTGATCCCGTATTCAGGGGATCTTTCATTAGGTAATGACCCTAGATATCTGGGCTATACCATAACATAAATGCTTGTTCATCATATGCCCAATCACTATCTTTAATTAAAACTATACTCTTTACGGGGGCGGAGCTAGCCATTGATCTGACTGGCAGCACAGAGAGCTCTGACCTAAGATTGCCGAAAAACCTTCAAAACAGGATATATCCCTGATCCTAAACACCAGTAAAGACCTCAGGAGGACAGACTGACCTGGCTGGTACACCCGGATTACAAATTTGTCCGGTCCGGAGGTAGCTCCATACTTCCTGTATTGCTCTGACTGGGGCCTTATTAGGAAAGACCACGTCTGTGGCCTACTCCGGAACTCCGGACTGCTTCAAACTGCCTGAAACTCCTGATTCATCTGGCATAACATCCGGTGGGCTAGGTGAAGACATCAAGAGGTAATATTTCCAAGCAAGCAGCAATATACACATTATTGAAGGCTGATAACCGGCTCATAGATAAAGCTGCTATTTAAAAGCTGCTCTGGATGCTGCTACCTGTGTTACTAACTGTAATCAAGTGCCTTGAAATTAGACAGTGATCCTGCCTCACAAAAGCTGCAGAAAGAAGATTTTTTTATATATAACATTTTTCTTCTTTGTGTGTAGTTGGCGGGAAAATCGCCATCTTTGTTAATTCATAACATATAGAAAGGCCCCACGGCACGTTACATTTTCTCTGTCTACAGGCTCCTTATGTTCAAACGATGCTATCATAAACTGACAGTCTGGTGCCTGGGGGGACTGTGTCTACATTATATTTGCACCTTTTACTAACTTTCAGCTGATCACTGACTATATCTATTCCACATGTGACTAACTTTGGACTTACTTGAATACTATGTCTCAAATCGCTAAAAGGAGACCTAAAGCACCATCTCAGTTAAAAAGAACAGTGGCAGACCACTTCAAAGACCAACCTCCTACAAAACCTCTCTCACCAAGAGGCCCCCCTCCCTCATTAGAAGACAACTACTCAGTCAGAAAGCAGTATGGATTCACAACATTTGTCAATAGACAATTTAGCCTCTAACATAGTTGACGTCCTGACCCATTGCATGAATATGCTACAAGAAACCCTGACCAAAGAGATAAAGAGCTCTACAGCCAATCTCCGTAGAGATATAGCGGCGCTGGGAGAACGTACAGAAACTCTGGAATGGAAACATGAAGATTTGGCCCTTGACCATGCCAACCTCTTATTTATTCCCAGAACTTGTCTGTCCAGATCTCAGACCTACCAGAGGAAGTTGGATCAGCTGAACTGGAACAATTTATTTTGGAATTATGCCAGCAACATCTCTCCACATTAGACCCTCCGGGACTTGTGCTAGACAGGGTCCATCGAGTTCCCAGGCCGCATAATGTCTCAGGATAAACCTAGAGACGTTTTGATTAGAGTACACTTCTTCACCCACAAAGAAAAGATCCTTTGTGAGATGGCCAATCATCCAACGTTGTCACAAAAATTTCAACAAGTTTTGATATTCCCGGATCTCTCAACTTATACCCTCCAAAAAAAAAGGACATTTAGGGCCATTACCCAGACCCTTCGGAAGGGAAACATTCGTTATCGTTGGGGTTATCCAACAAAACTTATAATCTCCAAAGATGGCTCTACACACACCATACTGACTCCAAAAGAGGTCCTAGACCTCCTTAAAAATTGGGACTTAACACTTCCTGTGGCCCAGGATTTGAGAGACACTGTTGAGTCCACAATACACCCTATATTTGTCCATATTTCCCCCCCTAAGGTACCAGTTTACCATCTTTGATAATTTTAATAGTAATACATCTCCCCCCCTTCAGAAATACTGATAATATAACCCCTGTTACGGGGACCGAGGAGGGCACTCCTGATCACAGTAGTACATCTTCTACGGGTGGAATAACATACCACCCTTTCTGTAAAATTTTCCCAGCATATTTTAATCCTGTCCTGTAATATTAAGGGTTATTAGTAGCCCAGTTATAAGGGGTTTCTTATAGACAGGTTCGCCAGATATCAGAAATCATAGTTTTACCTAATCTCTACGACATTTTAACAATATTACATAATCCTAGTCTAATTGTTTTCTTTGATTGTCATACTTCTAGAACTGGTGACCAGATACTTCCGTTACCCCAGTGGCTGTCGGGAGGGCAGCTCTGATTTTTTTTTCTACAGTCTTTCCAGACGTGGTGAGTAACCCCCCCTCCTACCTCCTACCCTCACCTGCATATAGCTTACACCTCGGTGCTACCTTTAATAATGTGTGAAAACTCTGAAACTCTAACTTTTGCCACCCTAAATGTAAAGGGACTCAACTCACCAACTAAACGTAGCCTATTGTCTAATCTTATGAAACCCTTAAGAGCCCATATTCTCTTTCTACAGAGACCCATTGGCCAGACTCTCGCCCAGACCCATATAGATCCCGGGAATCTCCTACAAAATACTACTCCTCATTTGGTGGGAAGTCAAGGAGTGTAGTAATCTTAATCCACAGATCAGTAGGTTTTGAACATGTCCATGAAGAGAGAGATGACCAGGGTAGATCGTTAATATTGATCTGTAAATTAAACAGATTTTTATTTACATTAATAAACCTATATGCCACTAACCAATCCCAGCCTCACTTCCTGAAAACTCTTCCCTCCAAAGTTGAACCAATTAAGGCTGGAACATTGATTTTAGGAGCTGATTTCAATATGGTTTGGGACCCATTGAAAGACAAGCAGCTTCAAAAAAGTAAAGACATAGACTCATATACGATAAGCTCAGCTGCTAAATTTCGATCCCACATAACACACTATAACTTATTTGACATCTGGTGAGCACTCCATCCTAGTGAACGAGACTATACATTTTTTTCTAGACCTCACAATACATACTCTAGACTGGACTATTTTTTTACAGACTCATGGACCCTTAACAGAATTAGTACATCACAAATACGAATATGTTCATGGTCTGACCATGATATACAGCTCTTCACTCTCACAACTGACATGACTAAGCCCTCTAGACCTTCCTGGAAGCTGCCTAAAACCCTGCTACATGACAAAGAATTCAAAACATTCCTTCAGACCTCTATTGCGGAATTCCTCTTGCTTAATAAGGACCCTCAAATCTCAAATCAGATCCTATGGGCCTCCCTTAAGGCCTATATTAGAGGTATATGCATACAGAAACAGGCCTCCATTAAAACTTGGAAGAGAACCCCATTAGGTCTTTTGGTATCTACATTAAGAGGAAAACAATCCATAAATAAATCTTCCCCCACACCAGACCTGGCGTCGGAAATTCAATCTTTAAGAGACCAAATAGCAGAAAAAGAGATAGAAAGAGTTAAGGAAGCTTTTACACATTTTAAACAGTTAATATATTATCAGTGCAACAGAGCGTCGGCTCTGCTGGCCCGGAAATTACGGGGCAGAACAGCTGCAGCTAGAATTCTGGCAATTAACAGAGGTGACACCACAGTTTCCTCACCTAGAGATGTTGGTGAGGCATTTGCCTCCTACTACTCTAAATTATATAATATCAAGCTGGATACACAAGAACCTGACTCACAGCCACAAGACATTGTCTTGCACCTGAGTACACTGAAACTCCCGTCTCTATCTGACTCGGCTAGGGAAGAGTTATTGATGCCCTTCATACTGGCTGAACTCAATACAGCCATCAAACACATGCAAAACAATAAAGCTCCGGGCCCAGGTGGCTATCAGACAGAATTTTACAAGATGTTTTGAGTTAATTTGAGTCCTACCCTTCTAAAACTTTTTGCTGAAGCTCGTGATCAAGGGTCGCTGAGAAAGGAATTCCTGCAAGCCACTATAATTACCATCCCGAAACAAGCTAAGGACCCCACCCAATGCTCTAGCTATAGACCCATCTCTCTAATAAATATGGATGCTAAATTGTATGCCAAACATTGGGCTAATCGCTTGCGTCTTCACTTCCCTAGTCTTGTACACCCTGACCAAGTAGGGTTTACATTTGGAAAAGAAGGACCTGATAACACCAGGAGAGTTCTTAATATTCTCTCAGAATCCTCTAGACTAAAACATTCCATGCTGGCCCTGTCTTTAGACGCGGAGAAGGCGTTTGACAGGGTCAGATGGGAATACGTATGGTGCTTCATCAATTTGGCTTCCCAAGAAAAATTGTTGTTGCTATTCAGGCATTATATTACAACCCATCCGCCATAATCAAAGGCCTGGGATTTACTTCCAAGGAATTCCTCATAACAAATGGCACTCGACAGGGCTGTCCTTTGTCGCCCTTAATCTTTACATTGGCGATCGAGCCCCTAGCACAAGCCATTCGTAATTCACCTTTAATTCATGGAGACCCAGTGAGTCAGGAGGTTGAAAAGATTGCACTCTTTGCAGATGATGTAACGCTGTTCTTATCCAACCCGTTAGGATCTTTACAAGCAGTTTTTGACATTCTACAAAACTTTAGCAAATACAGTTATTATAAAATAAATGTCTCTAAGATGGAGGCTCTACCCATCCATATCCCTGACCTCGTGCTAGATATTTTGCGGTCGACCTACGATTTCCATTGGGCCAAAGACACAATCAGGCACTTAGGAGTACAATTAGGCCCGGACTTAAAATTAGTAAAAGACAAAAATTACAATTATATTTTCCAAGAAATCTCTTCCCTTTTAAATTTGTGGAAATTACATGAAATTTCTTGGCTAGGCCGCATAGCCTCGTTGAAGATGACAATCCTACCCAAAATTTTGTACTACTTCAGATGCTTACCCCTTAATCTTTCTAAGGTGAGACTTGTTAAGTTTCACTCACTATTTCAAACTTATGTATGGGGTTCCTCAAGGCCGAGAATAGCAGGGAAAATGTTACAAAAAAGACTGCCCAACATACTCCATTACTATGAGGCGGCCCACATACCATGATGAAAGGCAATAGAGCGAGCAATTTTGCCGAAAGGGTTAGACCTTGGAGTTCTCCCCTGGGTCCCGACTTACCATCTGGATAAAACAAAGATCAAAAATGAGATAGTGCTAGAAAACCTAAGAACCTGGCACTCTCTCAGACATTTATCTAATATTGCACCCCATCCCTCACCAACACACTCGCTCCGGGGACTCCTTACTAATCTCCCAGACACACATGGTGCCCTGCCCACTGGCATGCTCTCCCGATTCCAAATCCTTCTCCCTGGTTCGCTTTTGAGTGCGCCAGACTATATAAATGGCTAATATCTTGGGGTTTCCCCAAATCAGACTGGCGCCCTCATACAAATTGGGAAAAAATGTGGATCTCCAAAATTAAATTGCCTAAAACCCTCTTGTGGCACTATTCTAGAATCTATGATTCAAACGTCATGTAACTCTGACAGGATTTGGCAGCTTCGGGCTTGGGAATATGACATAACCATTACTATCTCAGACAAAGACATTCAACTGGTGACTGTACTTACAAAAAAAAAAAACTACATTGTGCGAATTCCATTGAATCCTACATGAAAGTTCTATTGCGTTGGTACTACACCCCAGCCAGGCTTTTGCAGATTTTTCCTAGCCAGTCCCCCTTGTGTTGGAGAAACTGCGGAGAAAGAGGTTTAGATATCCACATTTGGTGGAATTGCCCAGTAATAGCTGATTGCTGGGGACGAGTGTTCCAGATGTTCCAGGACATAGGGCTTAATCTACCTCAAAGACCAGAAATAGCCCTGTTACACATTACCTCCCCCCCAAAAAAATCCTAAAATCTCAGTCTAAACTGGTCATCTTTATCCTGGCAGCCACAAAACTATGTATAGCAAGAGCTTGGAAGCAATCTGCGCCCCCTGTGCTGTCAGAGATCCATAAGACAATACATTACTATGCCAAGATGGAACATAGTTTCTATCTTGCAATAGATAAAGAGGACCTGTTCTGGGGCATATGAGAACCCTGGTTCCATTATATAGAAGCTTTCAATAAGTCTGATTAGACTTGAGCCTTTTATCTTCCTTTTTTCTGCCCTTTCCCCAGGTGAGAATTTTACACCCCTAACGCTACCCTTCCTACATTTCCCGTCTCCTATCCCTCTCCCCCCCCCCCCCAACCCCTCACCACGTCTGGAACTGCTCCCTTGAGAGTTTCCCTTCGGAACCGATAGCCACAACTGCAGAGTTGAGTATAACTCGTTCACAATACTTGCCTTAAATGTTAAATTTGATTTCTATCAGTTATGAGTGAACTTACCTGTTTCATTTAATGAAGTTATTCTGTTGTAATGTTTAACTAGACAACTACCGATGGATAAGTTGTAGATTATATGTTTAGGTGCAATCTACAGCTATGTATGGATATTATGAAGCATAATATGTGGACTAAGGTTAATGTTAATACTAATTCTGGAGGACCTCCGACTGCAATCTTGATTGTATTGGATGCTGTCTTGTCATTGAAGTGGAACCAACTATTGACACATACGTGTCCTTATCCATCTTTGTGTGATAAATGCTATTGTTCTGTGTTCATATATTGCCATAACAGTAGTTGCACTACTACTTATGTAAACTTTATTTCCAAATAAAAATATTTTTGAAAAAATAAAACAACAACTATACTCTTTCCTAAGCTGCTATACTTATTACAGAATTTGCCTTTTAATATTACCACCAAAGATATCTTAAAATTTAATAGCATCACAGCTAGGTTCATATGGCAAAACAAAAACATTTCAAATATCCTCTACAAAATTAAGTTTACATAAACATGCGGGAGGATTAGCTCTATCGAATCTAAAATTCTACTACTTAGCTACTCTGGCAAAAGGGGTTTTAGATTGGATAACCGGTAAGGAGTATATGATAAATCTACATCTAGACTCTAAAATAGTGACACCATTTTCTCTGAAAGCTATAATACATTGCACTAATGGTAAAATCCCAAAGTATCTACTAAAAATGCAGATATTTAAAGGACCACTTTTAACCTGGTAGAGATACACAAAGGAAATCCGGGTTGATCATAAATTATCTAAATATCTCCCGATAATGGGTAACCCTGAGTTTCCCCCGGGAATCTCTTCCCCTGTGTTTGAAGAGTGGAGAAACAGAAGGTATTATAAATCTAATCCAGGTAAAAGAAGAGAGCTCGGAAGCCATGAAATCATTTAATTTGCTCAAACAATAATTTAATTTACATAAACATGGCTTCTTTGCCTATCTTCAACTAAGACACTTTATTTACCAAAGCACCTATAATGGTGAATCTAACTGGGAGCTTGGCAATCTAGCTCCAGCAATTAATATTTATAATCAGGGGTTTTATTCCATATCCTTCTTATATAATACCTTGATCAACAATGCTGGTATAACACAAATGAATTGGTTACAAGCCAAATGGGAAAAGGACTTCACAGTTATAACGCTGGATGAGATCAAAAAAAGTTTTGAAATAGTAAATAGATCCACTACTATAGAATCTTGGAGAGAATCTCAATGTAAAATTAGAAACAGAGTCTACATAACACCAGTACAAATGGGGTGTAAATAACTCTTCAAGATGCTTTAGGTGTAATAAATTAAATGCAGATCTTATCCATTGTCTATGGGCATGCCCAAAGATCATACAATTCTGGAATCAAAATAACTACTGGCTAAACAAGGCTCTAGATGGAGATTTTCATCTTGACTCCAAATGTATCTTTTTTTATGTACATCAGAGAGGCATAGAAGCTATACGTTTATAAATTCAGGGATATTATTAGGAAGAAATCTTATATTAGCAAACTGGAAAGCTAAGCAGGTTCCTTCCTTTCCTACATTTTTGAAAGAAACAAGAGATCTTACAATTATGGAACAGTACCTTGTCTCTCCTAATATTGAGAAGTATTTATTTTGGGAAATGATTAGGACCAATAAAAACCTATTCTATAGCGGTACAATTACAATTAATAAAGCCACTTAAAATGCATTTCAACATTTTGTAAAATCTGAAATTCTCCCAGAAACTTGGATGCATTAAGGACGGAGGAGAGAGAGGGTTTCCTTCCCTTTTTTTGTTTTCTTTCCTCCTCCCCTCCCCCTCTTTTGTTATGTTGTATTCTATTATGTTTAATGAAAGATGACTTTAATAAAACATCTAGTTTATAATATATGGGAATCGATATCCTATAAAGGACAGCCCACCCCTGACCCAAACGGAACGAATGACGTCATTTTCTTTCTTTTTTTCTCTTCACGTTTAATTTTCTATTTTTTTCTTTCTGGGTCTAGCTGAATATCATAGGGAAGATATTAGGGGTGGGGAGCCCTAGTGCTAGCTTCAGAAGTATAATATTTTTAGTGTATTTGCTTTGGAGTGTTGTAAGAAGAATTACGTAATCCAAAAACTTTCTAAAAATGTACATTTACAATTTTTATTGAAATAATGGAAAATAATAACAAAGTGAAATTATTGAAAATCTGTTGGGTTTGATTTCTGTCTTGCTGTAGCTTTTACCATAGCCCTGCGTGGCGCAAATTTTTAACTCTGTATTTTCTTCACTCTGTTATAGATTAAAGAAAAATGATAAAAATAAATAAATAAAAGGAATGTGCACATTTTAATAACCTTTACAGGAGCATCCCTGGGGCTAAACCTGTCAAGAACATTCAGGTAGGATGGTGAGAAGCCATTGGCGGAACCTGTAGAGACAGCAGACTGCTCCGCCCTCTGATCTCGTCAATCATCCCAGCTGACTGCAGCTTCTTAACTAGCAGATTGCAGACTTACTGGTACAAATGCTTCCACTGCTTGCCCCCCCCCCCATTATGGTAGGTATATCTCATCTATAGTACTCCATAATTCTTTACCAATCGTATCTTAAAGGGACACACTAAATAAATCATTGCTTGAATTATGTATTCAGAGTAAAGATTAGCCTGAGAATAATTTGTACATGTATTTAAAAAAATTATCAGCTAGATTACGAGTTTAGCGTTATGAGTGAAAAAGCAGTGTTATGGCCCATAATGCTTAATTTTCCCTAACGCCACTATTACAAGTCTTGCAGGTATAAGTGTACCGCACACCTTTTAGCCAGTCACGCAACGTCAGTACCGCACTTTTAAAAAAAACCTTTTTCAATAGGACTCCCATAGCGCCGGTATTACGTACCGCCATCTAAAGTCAGCAATTATGAGTTTTACGCTACAAAGCTGTAACATAAAACTCATAACTAAAGTGTTACAAAGTACACTAACACCCATAAACTATCTATTAACCCCTAAACCGAGGCCCTCCCGCATCGCAAACACTATAATAAATGTGCATAAATAAAAAGAGAGAAGCGCTCAACCTGGAAACGAACAATAGCATAATAGCTTGTTCTATGGCTAGTTACCACCCAAGGAGCAGCCTCTTTTTGCTCAATATGTGCCTTTCACAGAGAAGAACTTTCCTGTAGCATATCAGTCTGATCCTGACTTCACAGGATCAGACTGATATGCTTCAGGAAAGTTTTTCTCTGTGAAAGGCACATATTGAGCAAAAAGAGGCTGCTCCTTGGGTGGTAACTAGCCATAGGACACGCTATTATGCTATTGTTCGTTTCCAGGTTGAGCACTTCTCTCTTTTTATTTATGCAAATTATGACATTTTGGGAAGTCTCCCTAAGTGTGATGCGGGAATCCAGACGTGGACCCGTTGCTCAGTGTGCCTAGAGGGGTATGGCTGCACCTCACTGACGAGGCCCACAATAGGCCGAAACGTACGTCTGGGGTTTTGCTGTTTCTCTCGTTCAGAGAAGGATTGCCTGGTATTTCGGGGCTGGACTGTACTGTGAAGTCAGGATCAGACTGATATGCTTCAGGAAAGTTTTTCTCTGTGAAAGGCACATGTTGAGCAAAAAGAGGCTGCTTCTTGGGTGGTAACTAGCCATAGAACAAGCTATTATGCTATTGTTCGTTTCCAGGTTGAGCGCTTCTCTCTTTTTATTTATGCAAATTATGACATTTTGGGAAGTCTCCCTAAGTGTGATGCGGGAATCCAGACGTGGACCCGTTGCTCAGTGTGCCTAGAGGGGTATGGCTGCACCTCACTGACGAGGCCCACAATAGGCCGAAACGTACGTCTGGGGTTTTGCTGTTTCTCTCGTTCAGAGAAGGATTGCCTGGTATTTCGGGGCTGGACTGTACTGTGAAGTCAGGATCAGACTGATATGCTTCAGGAAAGTTTTTCTCTGTGAAAGGCACATGTTGAGCAAAAAGAGGCTGCTTCTTGGGTGGTAACTAGCCATAGAACAAGCTATTATGCTATTGTTCGTTTCCAGGTTGAGCGCTTCTCTCTTTTTATTTATGCAAATTATGACATTTTGGGAAGTCTCCCTAAGTGTGATGCGGGAATCCAGACGTGGACCCGTTGCTCAGTGTGCCTAGAGGGGTATGGCTGCACCTCACTGACGAGGCCCACAATAGGCCGAAGCGTACGTCTGGGGTTTTGCTGTTTCTCTCGTTCAGAGAAGGATTGCCTGGTATTTCGGGGCTGGACTGTACTGTGAAGTCAGGATCAGACTGATATGCTTCAGGAAAGTTTTTCTCTGTGAAAGGCACATGTTGAGCAAAAAGAGGCTGCTTCTTGGGTGGTAACTAGCCATAGATCAAGCTATTATGCTATTGTTCGTTTCCAGGTTGAGCGCTTCTCTCTTTTTATTTATGCAAATTATGAGATTTTGGGAAGTCTCCCTAAGTGTGATGCGGGAATCCAAACGTGGACCCGTTGCTCAGTGTGCCTAGAGGGATATGGCTGCACCTCACTGACGAGGCCCACAATAGGCCGAAACGTACGTCTGGGGTTTTGCTGTTTCCCTCGTTCAGAGAAGGATTGCCTGGTATTTCGGGGCTGGACTGTACTGTGAAGTCAGGATCAGACTGATATGCTTCAGGAAAGTTTTTCTCTGTGAAAGGCACATGTTGAGCAAAAAGAGGCTGCTTCTTGGGTGGTAACTAGCCATAGAACAAGCTATTATGCTATTGTTCGTTTCCAGGTTGAGCGCTTCTCTCTTTTTATTTATGCAAATTATGACATTTTGGGAAGTCTCCCTAAGTGTGATGCGGGAATCCAGACGTGGACCCGTTGCTCAGTGTGCCTAGAGGGATATGGCTGCACCTCACTGACGAGGCCCACAATAGGCCGAAACGTACGTCTGGGGTTTTGCTGTTTCTCTCGTTCAGAGAAGGATTGCCTGGTATTTCGGGGCTGGACTGTACTGTGAAGTCAGGATCAGACTGATATGCTTCAGGAAAGTTTTTCTCTGTGAAAGGCACATGTTGAGCAAAAAGAGGCTGCTTCTTGGGTGGTAACTAGCCATAGAACCAGCTATTATGCTATTGTTCGTTTCCAGGTTGAGCGCTTCTCTCTTTTTATTTATGCAAATTATGACATTTTGGGAAGTCTCCCTAAGTGTGATGCGGGAATCCAGACGTGGACCCGTTGCTCAGTGTGCCTAGAGGGACATTGCTGCACCTCACTGACGAGGCCCACAATAGGCCGAAACGTACGTCTGGGGTTTTGCTGTTTCTCTCGTTCAGAGAAGGATTGCCTGGTATTTCGGGGCTGGACTGTACTGTGAAGTCAGGATCAGACTGATATGCTTCAGGAAAGTTTTTCTCTGTGAAAGGCACATGTTGAGCAAAAAGTGGCTGCTTCTTGGGTGGTAACTAGCCATAGAACAAGCTATTATGCTATTGTTCGTTTCCAGGTTGAGCGCTTCTCTCTTTTTATTTATACTATAATAAATTTGTTAACCCCTATTCCACCGCTCCCCGACATCGTCGCTACTATAATAAAGTTATTAACCCCTAGACCGCCGCCCTCCCACATCAAAAACACTTTTTAAATATTATTAACCCCTAATCTGCCGTCCGCCCACACCGCCGCTATAATAAACCTAAACCGCAAGCCCTTCATGAGATATACTATAAAAACCTATTAACCCCTAAACCTAATGACCCCCTAACTTTATATTAAAATTACAATTTCCCTATCTTAAATTAAATCTTAGCTGTCAAATTAAATAAATTAATTTGAAACTAACAATTAAACTAAGATATTTATTAAACTACAATTAAACTAACTACCAATTAAATTAAACTAAACTACACATTAAAAAAATCCTAATTTTTTATTGGAACAGCCAATAGGATGAGAGCTCAATCCTATTAGCTGATTGGAACAGCCAATAGGATTTTAGCAGCTCTAATCCTATTGGCTGATTGAAATATTTCAACCAAAAGGAATGCAAGGGACGCCATCTTGGATGACGTTACTTGAATTGAAGTTCCAGTGTATGGCGGAGACATACTCTGCTCCGCGTCGGATGTCTTCAGGATGGACCCGCTCCGCGCCCGATGGATGAAGCTAGAAGATGCCACCTGGATGAGGACTTCGCCAGATGGATGAAGATAGAAGAGGCTGCCTGGATGAAGACTTCTTGCAGCATGGATGATGACTTCGGCGGATGGATGGATCCTTCAAGCGGTTCTTCAAGAACTGTAAGTGGATTGTCTGGGGTTAGTATTAGGTTTTTCTAAGGTTTTTTTGGGTGGGTTTTATTTTTAGTTTAGGGTCTGGGCATGAAAAAGAGTTAAATGCCCTTTTAAGGGCAATGCCCATACAAATGCCCTTCTCAGGGATTAGTTTTTTTTTAGATAGTTATTTTATTTGGGGGGTTGGTTGTGGGGTTGGTGGGTTTTACTGTTGGGGGGTGTTTGTATTTTTTTTACAGGTAAAAGAGCTGTTATCTTTGGGGCAATGTCCCACAAAAGGCCCTTTTAAGGGCCATTGGTAGTTTAATGTAGGCTACGTTTTTTTTGGGGGGGGGCTTTTTTATTTTGATAGGGCTATTAGATTAGGTTTAATTCTTTTTTATTTTTGATAATTTGTTTTTTATTTTTTGTAATTTAGTGGGGTTTTTTTATGTAATTTAGTTATTTTTATTTTTATTAATTTTAGTGTTTATTTTATTTTGTAATTTTAGGTTTTATTTCACAGGTAAGTTTGTATTTAGTTTTAAAAAGGTATTATTTAGTTAATAATTGTAATTTTAGTTTAGCTGTATTTTAATTATGTTAAAAGTTAGGGGGAGTTAGGCTTAGGGTTACGTTAGGGTTAGGGTTAGGTTTAGGGGTTAATGGATTTATTTAGTGGTAGTGATGTGGGAGGCCAGAGGTTTAGCAGTTAATAACTTTAGCATAGTGGTGGCGACATAGATAGCGGCAGATTAGGGATTAATACTTGTATGTAGGTGGCGGCGATGTTGGGGTCAGCAGATTAGGGGTTAATAACTGTATGTAGGTGGCGACCATGCCGGGGGCAGCAGATTAGCGGTTAACACCGGTATGTAGGTGGCAGCGATGTTGGGGCAGCAGATTAGGGGTTAATACTAGTATGTATGTGGCGGTGATGTCGGGGGCAGCGGATTAGGGATGTTTAGACTCAGGGTTTATGTTAGGGTGTTTAAACATAACTTTTTATTTCCCCATAGACATCAATGGGGCTGCATTACGGAGCTTTTCATTCCGCGATCGCAGGTGTTAGGCTTTTTTTTGCCTGCTCTCCCCATTGATGTCTATGGGGAAATCATGCACAAGCACATCAAAGCAGCGCTTGTTTTCGGTGCGGTATGGAGCTCAACGCAACCATATCGCCCGCACAATCATGCTTTTTTAAAACTCGTAATACCAGCACTATAGGGAGGTGATATAACGCCAATTTTGTGCAGGTTGTTAAAATCCCTATAGCGCTCAAAACTCGTAATCTAGCTGTATATTAGTTGCTTAAATATTGAAAAAAAGGGTAATGCAGAGGGTGCTGCTATATTGTAACTTAGGTTACCTTTTCTGTTTAGGCCAATTAGGAATAATTATAAATGACTTACTAAAGTGTGCAATCAATGACTATGTGGAATATAACTCTGGACTTCCATGTTTAAAATGAATTGGAAAGAGAAAGTGCTAAGCGTTAAATAGCGCACCACTTGTAATATAGCCCATTATTATGAATGGAGCGGTAATTACATGTTGAAGGTAAATATTTTTCAATTGTGCGCAAAGAGCAGAAGTTAGAATATTGTGACAGCGTTAACAACATGCTCACCTTTACACTTCAATGGAGAGAGAAAAGTAGAAAAAAAACACCCATACTCGCTCGCTAACCCGAACCGCCACAAGCAAACCCTTACTCTAATAAACCATAAACTGCTGCATAGCCCACCGCAAATTCCCCACTACACTATTAAGTTACCCCCCAAAAAAAACTAAAATTACCTTAGAAAAAAAAAACTAACAGTACCTTTAAAAATAAACTTAACTTAAAAAAAACTAACATCGTTAAAAATAAAATATCTAAACTTACCTGAAAAATAAAATAACCTACCATTGCTGAAAAAAACAAACAAATTACCAAAAATAAAAAAGCTCTTATGCCTATGGTGCTTTAGGGGTTAATAATGTAGAGGGGTAGTTTGCAATGTGGGGTTCTGGCAGTTCAGGGGTTAATAGAGGAGTCTAGTACAACTGTTTACTCTAGCCAAACTTTGTATGCAACCTTTCAGGTCACGTAAGAAGTTTGAGCGTTAAATCTGATTGAAAGTAAATGCAAACGCAACTTGTTATACGAGCAGACATTGCTGCTCAATGCCGCACACAGAAAATATGGGGAGTATAAATAAGAGCGAGTTCACACAAAACAAATTTGCGGTAATTTAAACAGAGCTCCATTTGTAATATGGATTTGAGCGTTAAGAACACAGCAATCTCGCAATCACGTTTACTCTCCTCATTCTAACGATATTGCTTCACTTGTAATCTTGCCCTGTTTTTTCTCCTTGTAAATACATTTTTAATAAATTATTAAAGTATTCCATTTATTTTACATGTTAAAGTTTCTACTGATTGTAACTTTATTTTTCTGCAGACAAAAAGAGACGCTCACTGGAGACTTTAAGATCTTTTATTCAGTGTTAAATTGGAGCTAAGACCGGAGTACATCAAGGTTCAGAGTTTCTCTGTTTTTGTAGCTTGAAAAGGAAGAGAAGTGGTAACCTCTGATCTGAAATGTTCTAGCACTCCAGAGGTCGCACCAAACTCAACAGAGAACGCACATTTGTGTGTATAAAACAGAAAGCTCAGAGAATCCAGTTAACTCAGCTAATAGACCGCAGTCTCTGCTACGCACAAACAGCTGACTCGGCACAGAGAGACTGACACAAGCCAATACACAATATGAGCAGTGAGCTGCTCGCTCACTTGCAGAAACTTGTCCCAGCGACATGGCTTAGATACAAACAAACCAAATTATCCAGAGTCAACCAGCAGCAATTTTATTCTATTCCTGTGTGTGCAAGCATCCGTAGCTGTTGTTTGTTTATGTATACAGCAGTGTGATGTGAGACATAGCCCTATGTGTGCATTTATACAGCAGTGTGATGTGTGACCTAGCCCTATGTGTGTGCATGTATACAGCAGTGTGATGTGTGACCTAGCCCTGTGTGTACATGTATACAGCATTGTGATGTGAGACCTAGCCCTGTGTGTGTGCATGTATACAGCATTGTGATGTGAGACATAGCCCTATGTGTGCATGTATACAGCAGTGTGATGTGTGACCTAGCCGTGTGAGTATGTGCATGTATACAGCAGTGTGATGTGAGACATAGCCCTATGTGTGCATGTATACAGCAGTGTGATGTGTGACCTAGCCCTGTGTGTGTGCATGTATACAGCAGTGTGATGTGTGACATAGCCCTGTGAGTGTGCATGTATACAGCAGTGTGATGTGTGACCTAGCCCTGTGAGTGTGCATGTATACAGCAGTGTGATGTGTGACCTAGCCCTGTGTGTGCATGTATACAGCAGTGTGATGTGTGACCTAGCCCTGTGTGTGAATGTATACAGCAGTGTGATGTGTGACCTAGCCCTGTGTGTGCATGTATACAGCAGTGTGATGTGTGACCTAGCCCTGTGTGTGTGCATGTATACAGCATTGTGATGTGAGACCTAGCCCTGTGTGTGTGCATGTATACAACATTGTGATGTGAGACATAGCCCTATGTGTGCATGTATACAGCAGTGTGATGTGTGACCTAGCCGTGTGAGTGTGTGCATGTATACAGCAGTGTGATGTGAGACATAGCCCTATGTGTGCATGTATACAGCAGTGTGATGTGTGACCTAGCCCTGTGTGTGTGCATGAATACAGCAGTGTGATGTGTGACCTAGCACTGTGTGTGCATGTATACAGCAGTGTGATGTGTGACCTAGCCCTGTGTGTGTGCATGTATACAGCAGTGTGATGTGTGACCTAGCCCTGTGTGTGCATGTATACAGCAGTGTGATGTGAGACCTAGCCCTGTGTGTGTGCATGTATACAGCAGTGTGATGTGTGACCTAGCCCTGTGTGTGTGCATGTATACAGCAGTGTGATGTGTGACCTAGCCCTGTGTGTGTGTGCGCATGTATACAGCAGTGTGATGTGTGACCTAGCCGTGTGAGTGTGTGCATGTATACAGCAGTGTGATGTGAGACATAGCCCTATGTGTGCATGTATACAGCAGTGTGATGTGAGACCTAGCCCTGTGTGTGTGCGCATGTATACAGCAGTGTGATGTGTGACCTAGCCCTGTGTGTACATGTATAAGCAGTGTGATGTGTGACCTAGCCCTATGAGTGTGTGTGCATGTATACAGCAGTGTGATGTGTGACCTAGCCCTGTGTGTGCGCATGTATACAGCAGTGTGATGTGAGACCTAGCCCTGTGTGTGTGCATGTATACAGCAGTGTGATGTGTGACCTAGCCCTGTGTGTGTGCATGTATACAGCAGTGTGATGTGTGACCTAGCCCTGTGTGTGTGCATGTATACAGCAGTGTGATGTGTGACCTAGCACTGTGTGTGTGTGTGTGCATGTATACAGCAGTGTGATGTGAGACATAGCCCTATGTGTGCATGTATACAGCAGTGTGATGTGAGACCTAGCCCTGTGTGTGTGCATGTATATAGCAGTGTGATGTGTGACCAAGCCCTGTGTATGTGCGCATGTATACAGCAGTGTGATGTGTGACCTAGCCCTGTGTGTGCATGTATACAGCAGTGTGATGTGTGACCTAGCCGTGTGAGTGTGTGCATGTATACAGCAGTGTGATGTGAGACATAGCCCTATGTGTGCATGTATACAGCAGTGTGATGTGAGACCTAGCCCTGTGTGTGTGCATGTATACAGCAGTGTGATGTGTGACCTAGCCCTGTGTGTGCATGTATACAGCAGTGTGATGTGAGACCTAGCCCTGTGTGTGTACATGTATACAGCAGTGTGATGTGTGACCTAGCCCTGTGTGTGTGTGCATGTATACAGCAGTGTGATGTGTGACCTAGCCCTGTGTGTGCATGTATACAGCAGTGTGATGTGTGACCTAGCCGTGTGAGTGTGTGCATGTATACAGCAGTGTGATGTGAGACATAGCCCTATGTGTGCATGTATACAGAAGTGTGATGTGAGACCTAGCCCTGTGTGTGTGCATGTATACAGCAGTGTGATGTGTGACCTAGCCCTGTGTGTGCATGTATACAGCAGTGTGATGTGTGACCTAGCCCTGTGTGTGTGCATGTATACAGCAGTGTGATGTGTGACCTAGCCCTGTGTGTGCATGTATACAGCAGTGTGATGTGAGACCTAGCCCTGTGTGTGTATGTATACAGCAGTGTGATGTGTGACCTAGCCCTGTGAGTGTGCATGTATACAGCAGTGTGATGTGTGACCTAGCCTTGTGTGCATGTATACAGCAGCGTGATGTGAGACCTAGCCCTGTGTGTGTGCATGTATACAGCAGTGTGATGTGTGACCTAGCCCTGTGTGTGTGTGTGCGCATGTATACAGCAGTGTAATGTGTGACCTAGCCCTGTGTGTGTGTGCACATGTATACAGCAGTGTGATGTGTGACCTAGCCCTGTGTGTGTGTGCACATGTATACAGCAGTGTGATGTGTGACCTAGCCCTGTGTGTGTGCATGTATACAGCAGTGTGATGTGTGACCTAGCCCTGTGTGTGTGTGTGCGCATGTATACAGCAGTGTGATGTGTGACCTAGCCCTCTGTGTGCATGTATACAGCAGTGTGATGTGTGACCTAGCCGTGTGAGTGTGTGCATGTATACAGCAGTGTGATGTGAGACATAGCCCTATGTGTGCATGTATACAGCAGTGTGATGTGATACCTAGCCCTGTGTGTGTGCATGTATACAGCAGTGTGATGTGTGACCTAGCCCTGTGTGTGCATGTATACAGCAGTGTGATGTGAGACCTAGCCCTGTGTGTGTGCATGTATACAGCAGTGTGATGTGTGACCTAGCCCTGTGTGTGCATGTATACAGCAGTGTGATGTGTGACCTAGCCCTGTGAGTGTGTGCATGTATACAGCAGTGTGATGTAAGACATAGCCCTATGTGTGCATGTATACAGCAGTGTGATGTGAGACCTAGCCCTGTGTGTGTGCATGTATACAGCAGTGTGATGTGTGACCTAGCCCTGTGTGTGCATGTATACAGCAGTGTAATGTGTGATCCTGCCCTGTGTGTGTGCATGTATACAGCAGTGTGATGTGAGACCTAGCCCTGTGTGTGCGCATATATACAGCAGTGTGATGTGTGACCTAGCCCTGTGTGTGCATATATACAGCAGTGTGACGTGTGACCTAGCCCTGTGAGTGTGCATGTATACAGCAGTGTGATGTGTGACCTAGCCCTGTGTGTGTGCATGTATACAACAGCGTGATGTGAGACCTAGCCCTGTGTGTGTGCATGTATACAGCAGTGTGATGTGTGACCTAGCCCTGTGTGTGTGCATGTATACAGCAGCGTGATGTGTGACCTAGCCCTGTGTGTGTGTGTATGTATACAGCAGTGTGATGTGTGACCTAGCCCTGTGTGTGTGCATGTATACAGCAGTGTGATGTGTGAGCTAGCCCTGTGTGTGTGTGAATGTATACAGCAGTGTGATGTGTGACCTAGCCCTGTGTGTGCATGTATACAGCAGTGTAATGTGTGATCCTGCCCTGTGTGTGTGGGCATGTATACAGCAGTGTGATGTGAGACCTAGCCCTGTGTGTGCGCATATATACAGCAGTGTGATGTGTGACCTAGCCCTGTGTGTGCATATATACATCAGTGTGATGTGTGACCTAGCCCTGTGAGTGTGCATGTATACAGCAGTGTGATGTGTGACCTAGCCCTCTGTGTGTGCATGTATACAGCAGCGTGATGTGAGACCTAGCCCTGTGTGTGTGCATGTATACAGCAGTGTGATGTGTGACCTAGCCCTGTGTGTGTGTGCGCATGTATACAGCAGTGTGATGTGAGACCTAGCCCTGTGTGTGTGCATGTATACAGCAGTGTGATGTGTGACCTAGCCCTGTGTGTGTGTGCATGTATACAGCAGTGTGATGTGTGACCTAGCCCTGTGTGTGCATGTATACAGCAGTGTGATGTGTGACCTAGCCCTGTGTGTGTGCATGTATACAGCAGTGTGATGTGTGACCTAGCCCTGTGAGTGTGTGCATGTATACAGCAGTGTGATGTCTGAACTAGCCCTGTGTGTGTGCATGTATACAGCAGTGTGATGTGTGACCTAGCCCTGTGTGTGTGCATGTATACAGCAGTGTGATGTGTGACCTAGCCCTGTGTGTGTGCATGTATACAGCAGTGTGATGTGTGACCTAGCCCTGTGTGTGCATGTATACAGCAGTGTAATGTGTGACCTAGCCCTGTGTGTGTGCATGTATACAGCAGTGTGATGTGTGACCTAGCCCTGTGTGTGTGCATGTATACAGCAGTGTGATGTGTGACCTAGCCCTGTGTGTGTGCATGTATACAGCAGTGTGATGTGTGACCTAGCCCTGTGTGTGTGCATGTATTCAGCAGTGTTATGTGTGACCTAGCCCTGTGTGTGCATGCATACAGCAGTGTGATGTGTGACCTAGCCCTGCGTGTGCATGCATACAGCAGTGTGATGTGTGACCTAGCCCTGTGTGTGAATGTATACAGCAGTGTGATGTGTGACCTAGCCTTGTGTGTGCATGTATACTTTCAGTATATTTATGAAAATCTTAGCAGTATTCTCTAAACAATGTGTAAGTATATGGCAGGGAATATATTTAACAATCTTCCTTTAAACTAAACCTGCAATCAAACATACATTTGCTAAGACAATAAAATTAATCTAAATATCTGAATTCTTTATTATTAGTAAATAACTATGAACATGTTGATAAGTAAATATTTCTAATGATTAGAATATGAGTCAATATTATATGCGTTAAAACAAAAACTATTTAAAATATGCTATGCAAAGCTCATGCCAATTTACTTTAAAACCAATCTTTCATTCAGAGCTGCATTTAAAATATTACAATGAGATCTAAAATAGCAGTTACAAAACATTCAGCAATATGATTTACAGTGTTAATTTAAGCAATAGTACAATATACAGTTCTATTAAAAACATCAGAAATTGTATATATTATTTATGTAAAGACCCAATTCTGAGTTATAACTCTACAGTTATGTAGATAAAACAATTTAGCATCAAGGATATGTATTTAACAATATACAGACTGAATATAAACTACAGCTATTATGCATATATCTGTGTTAAAATATTAATTGCAACCCTCTTTCTTTTTATATATATATATATATATATATATATATATATATATATATATATATATATATATATATATATATATACATTAACAAAATAGATAGTTCAGTTACCAAGGATTCCTTGTTTCATCTCAGAAAATATATAAGTAAATTTTTGCAATCACTGAGAAAAAGGTAGATCAGCTTGTTTAGAATGAATGTATTTTGGACGCCCAGCAGTGTATCATTCAAGTCAGCAAAATCTGTCCCATTTCTTCTTCATGCATTCACTTAAATAACTTTTTCATTCATTTATGAAACCATGGGAGTGGCCCTACGAGATCTGACCATCCCATTGGTTAGGTGGGATGTCTATTTGGATTGGCCCTTGGTCACCATGGAAACGCATCCTTTAAGCAGTTAAATCTCAACTGCTATACCGGTATCGGCCCTTCGGTGGTAGCAGATAGCATAAAACAAATTCATCCTTAACATTTCTAAAACATTTTTAGACAGTGAAACATTTCTTTAATCTATGTAATAGCTGCCATAATTTCTTGTATTAACCTTTCTCAGCATCAATCATAGATGGAGCAGCGTCTGATTAATTTCCTGATCGTTTTGATATGAAATATCAAATACATCTAGCATTATATTAAAATAATTTATATTTCATTTAGCCTAACAGAAAATTTATATCTCATAGTCATATCACATCAAAGTAACTTCCATATCTTCATCTCACTATATTTTAAAAGATGTATTTAAAACTTTATAAACATTTGTTTCACATTTATATGATATGACATTTCATTTCATTCAGGCATTCCATCTCTTTCTAAGTGCATAGATTGATGCTCATGATCAATGGTTGTCTGCAATAAAAATAGAAATAATTATTAGAGATGATCCAAGCATTCATATGTCTATGGTCCATTGTATTTATTTATATTCTTAAAAACACAGAGGCTAAGTAAGATCTTTTTGTGTTTTCAAAGATATATATCATTTCTATGTATATCTGAATTTATTTCCTATATAAATATCCCCTGCAGCAATTATCTATTTAATACAATGTGCTTAATTTCAATATATATATCATGAATCATTCTAAACATACATGGAAAACTGGCATTGTTCTCCTTGCAAAATGTATTTAATTTTATTTGTGTCACCTTCCCCCAAGATGGGGGTCTGCAGTACGTCTTCAAATAGAGATTCAGTGAGATAGAACTGTTGTTATCACACGTGTCAAATTCCAAAGGGGTCCTTGAACACATTCTTTTCTCACCTCACCAAATGTTCTGAAGTTATAAAACTCTGCATATATATAGTCAAATGAATAGGGTCACTGAGCTATTTCCTTTAGAAAATAAATGTTTGTGTGTTTTACACTACAGGGGTCGTGCTTCAAAAGGCTCTGCTGATCGTCAATCCTGATAGACGTGTATTAGAAGCTGTGTTCAACAAACTCATGTTCAATTAATCCTGAGGTCTCATCTAACATATACAGTGTATAAAATATACATATATATATATACATATATATGTACACATATGTAATATTCATCATAATATTCATATACTCTGACATAAATCCCCCTTCCAACTTCAAATAGATGTAGGACACATGTATTTGAATTGGCTTAAAGTCAGTGGTATTTGATGAGGATCAACCGTATACCTCATAGACAGTCTCTTATGAAGAAAGTTTGTTATTGTGAGCTTTCATGTTTATCAGTTAGGCATCTTTAAATTACAGTATGTCTTTAGTGCATTTGGGGATATGACACTTCATTCTCCCTCTATGACTTGTAGTTGGGATCTGGGATGACATGCCCGCAATTGATTGATATGTACCCATTTATCTATGAAACCTTCATTTTTGGGGATCCGTATTTTATAGGCCACTGGAGATATTTTGTCAGTAATGACAAAAGGACCTTTTCATGAGGGAAGAAATTTCTTCTCCCTAACCTGATCTCTTCCAAAGTCATAAAGATAAACTTTATCATTTATTTCATATTCCTTTTTGGATGTTTTGAGATCATAATAGGTTTTAGTGGCAGTTGCGGCTCTTTCTAAATTCCTTTGAGCAAATGCAAAGGCATATTGCAGGTGCTTTCTTAGGTTTTCCACATATTGATGTGTATTGGCAGCATTTATCAAGTTTTGGTCTGATGTACGGTACAGCAGATGCTGAGGTAGAACCATTCTTCTACCAGTCATCAGTTCAAAAGGTGACATCTTGGTAGCACTACTTGGAGTTGCTCTTAATGCCATTAAGACTAGAGGTAGTTTTACATCCCAGTCTTTACCTGTTTCACTCACAAACTTTTTGAGGATTTTAACAATGGACTGGTTGTAACGCTCTACACCACCACTTGAGGCAGCTCTATAAGCAATATGGAGCTTTCTTTTAACCCCTAGTATTTTCCACATTTTTGTCATTACTTCGCTAGTGAAGTGGGTCCCCCGATCTGATTAAATTCTTTGGGGCAAACCAAATCTGGAAAATACATGGTTGATGAGCAATGCTGCACATGTTTCAGCACTATTGTTAGGTGCACTAATACACTCTACCCATTTAGTGAACAGGCATGTCACTGTTAACATGTACTTGTTACCTCTTGATGACCTTGTTACCGGACCAATAAAATCAATTTGTATATCTGACCATGGCATTACCATCCCCCTTTTCTGCAATGGCGCTCTATGCGTTGGTGCAGTGGGTTGGAACTGTGGGCAGATTAAACACCCTTGACAGTAGGTTTGAACATCTTTCAACATGTGTGGCCAAAAAGCGTAATCACGCAATATTTCATATGTGAGTTTGGCACCACGATGACCAGATGTGGGAGCATCATGGGCATGTTGAAGCATTAGACCTCTGAACTTGGTGGGTACTACCCACTGCTGGATGCCAGTTTTGGAGGTTCTAATTAATAAACCATCCTGTAACTTGAATTGTGATCTAGATTTTATTAAGATTCTAAGATCTTCTTTGCCAATACAATCATCTTTTAAGATGGGGTTGCTTTAAGGATCTTCTATGTGTTTATAGAAGATGCCTACAATGGGGTCTTCTTTTTGACTAGTGATGAGGTCCTCACTAGGAGAATCCTGACTCCATTGTACCAAGTTAGGCTCACTCTGTTGTTTTGCCTGGTTTCTGGTAATGGCTTCTACCTGAATTGCACCCATTAAGTGGTCAATATTAAGGAGTTCTCCAGTTATGGCTCCTTGTTTGGCTAATGAATCCGCAAGGTCATTGCCTTCCTTATCAGGACCTAGAACTCTGGAATGGCCCTTGGCCTTTTTCCAGTGTATGGTTAAATCATTGGATACCACCAGATTATCAATCTCGCAGAACAACTTGCCATGCTTGACTGGTTTGTTATTGCTTTTCTGCATGCCATTTCTTTTCCAAGTTGGCAGGTATTCAACAAAACTGTCACGTACTTAATTTGAGTCAGTTATGATCACAAATTCATGAATACCATGTTCAATAGCCATTTCAATGGTTTTGAAAACAGCAGTTAGTTCTGCAACTTGACTGGATCTTGGTCCAATGTTGAAACCTACAGATATATTTGAGACTCCATTTGTCCAAGTTATACCAATGCCAGCGACTAATCTGCGCTCACTATCAATAGTGGCGTGGTAAGAACAACCATCAACATATACCCAAGGTAATGTTTGACAATGGTCCTCATTGTACATTTTATATGGGGAAAGCAATTGTTCCTCCAGAAAATCATCTTCTGATAATTCTTCCCCAGGATCTCTAGCAGTACAGTTGTGGAGCTCAGCAAGCCCTTGTGCAACTGGATTCTTTTTATTCTGCTTGTAGCGAATTTCTAATGGCCAGCCTTGCAAGGAAAGAGTCCACGCTGTTATGCGGCTATTAGACAAATTCCCATCTCTTATTCTCTCACTTTGCAAATATAGCAAAGGCTGGTGGGCCGTTTCTACAATAATTTTCTCGCCCTGTATATAGCTGCGGAAATTTTGTAGAGCCCATACAGTAGATAAGAGGGCTTTTTCGCAATCGCTAAATTTTATTTCTACTGGGGATAGATTTTTGCTCGCATAAGCAATGGCTTTGTTCAAATTATCATGCTTTTGGTATAAAACAGCACTCATGCTTACATCTGTGTAACCTGTCTCTAAGAAGAAAGGTTTACCACCTTCAGGGTACGCTAAGCAAGGTGCTTGAGTGAGTTTTCTCTTCAGCTCTCTGATGGCTGTCTCTTGAGACTCACTCCAGTGCCATTTTACATCTTTCTTTAGAAGAAGTAGTAGTGGTTTAGCTAATTCCGCATAATTATCAATGAATTTGCGAGAATAATTCGTCATACCCAGGAAGGATCTCAATTCCTTTAAGTTAGTTGGGTTTTTAGAATTCACTATAGCTTCCACCTTTTTCTTTTGGGGATTTAATCCTTCAGAGGTAACTTCATGTCCCAAGAAGTTTACACAAGTGCAGCACCATTGAGCTTTTTGTAGGGATAATTTGACACCTGCCCTTTTAAGTTGGCTGAGGACGTGTTTAAGCTCTGCGACATGTTTTTCAAAGTCTGTGCTTTTGATTAAAACATCATCAACATAAGATAAGGTCCCCCTTTCCAGTGCATCAGGCATAGCCTTATGCATGAATACAGCAAATTCATGTCCAGAATTTATGTATCCAAATGGAAGTCTCTGGAATGCATACTGAACCTTTTGGAAGGAGAATGCTAGCTTATATTGGTCCTCTTCATGTACCTTTATGGTCCAATATCCCTGTGCACAATCAATGGCAGTGAATATTTTGGATCCCTGCATTTGTGCTAGGCACTGGTCAATGTATGGTACAGGCCAGCCAGACATGTATACTCGTTTGTTTAGCTGTCTTAAGTCAGCACACAAACGCCATTGTCCATTGGGCTTAAGGACACCTAGAATAGGATTATTATAAGAGCTGTGCACCTGTCTGATAATACCTCTTTCTTCCAAATTCCTTATGATCTCTGCAAGAGAATCATATGAGGCTAAGGGAAGTCTGTATTGTTTGACAAATACAGGTGGTGCATCGGGATCTGTTTGTATCCTTGCAATGTGCAAGTCTGTAGTACCACAGTCATAAGAATCCTTAGCGAAAATATCCTTGTACTCCATTAGGAGTTCTCGCAGCTGTTGGCGTTCATCATCGCTGGAACAGCCATTAGCTAAGGATATTTGCTCTTCGACTATTTGCTGAAATCCTGGAAAGATTTCAGGCTGTCCTATTTCATAGGCTTCTCCCAACCTAGAGGTGAGATCCCCTTGATTATAGTTTACATTGCTCCCATGACTCTGGGTATTGGGGTAATCTTGCTGTTTGATTGGCTGATCAAACACTAGAGAGGCTTCTTCAATTTTACAGATGCCTTCCTCTGAGCTGAAGGGATAAATAGACTGAATATTAAATAGACCCTCTGGCATAGATGCAAAGGATTGTTCTATTAATTGTTCTTCAGTTAAGTATCCTTCAGGTATTAGCCCAATTACATTATTCTGGAATCCAAAAGTGTAATAACTTGATTCCAGTGCATATCCTATGGTAGTTCCCTTGGATAATGTTATATCCTGTGGGGTCATGTTATGCACAACAATATGTATTGGAACAGTTCCAATATTCACCATAGGAGTGTAAGTCACTGTGACACCCAGATTTTGTATTCTATGGGAGAGGCAAATCAGTGTTTCAGAAGTTTTTAATTTCTGACCTCTCTTTATCTGTAAGGGTAAAAGAAATTTATCAGCCCCAGCAGGAATTATAATATCACAAGATACCTGCATATTCACAGCATATGGCAATTGCTGGTTTGATTTCAGGGCTGCATTTTCATCCTGAAATACTTCAGGGTTCCCCTTTAACCTGCTCCAGAGGCAAGAATTAATCAAATCTATTTGTATGGCATATCTATGTAAGATATCATTGCCAATGTATATTTGATTATGGGGAGTATTTAAAACTAAAAACAGGTGCTTCACTGACTTATTGCCAATAGAGATAGATAATAAGCACTTAGCTGTGATGTTATAGCTTTCAGACCTGTCATCAAGGCCGTTGACACAGTGGTCTTGGGGAGAAAGATATTTAATCACTTTAGGTTCATTTTATTTGCGCTAATAAACCTTCTCTTATATAGCTAGCTTCCTGTTTTAAGTTTATTTTAGCATACTTGGTTTTACCAAGGTCATGTACTTGTATAGGGATAAATAGATCCTCTTTAACTCTCTCAATCCCTGTGAGGTATTGAGCGTGGTCTCCCCCCTTAGGGATTTTATGATCCCCCTTGTGGAGAGATATGGTTAATACATCACCATCTAGGGAGATATTCGCTATCTTTCCGGGCAACATTTTAAAAGTATTACCATCAGAGCCACTAAAAGGAGTCTGATCATCTATTTGTAGAATAGTGATTTCAGGTACAGAGTTATTCCTGAAATGAATCTCTACAGTATCTGGTTTCTCTTCCACCACGTGACAGCTATGTCGGGCGTGAGATATACCAGATTTTTCATAATTGATAGGCCGTTTAACTTGTGACCAAATTACATTATTTATGCAATCAATTATGGTGCTTAATCGTTTCAGGAGATCACTACCAATAATTAAACGATCAGTTGGCAGATCCACTATAATGACAGGGTGTCTTATGACCCTGTTCCCCAATTTAAAATTCTTTTATTTTAGGTTTGTGGGGTGTTAGCTCATTTAGCTGTGTGTAGTACCTGTGTGGTAACTTGATCTTTGTAACAAGTATTGTGTACAATTGTTATAAAGGTTAGCCCTAAAATTAGAGCTTGTTGCTCTTTTTTGTACTAATCAGAAAACAACTTCTATGTAGCCTGATTAGACAATATGAGACATTTAATATATGATGAATTTTAGTATTAACTACAAACTTAAGTGTTAATAAAGATAAGGATATATTAATAAGATACATATCATATGTTCAATATATATCTAAAGCGAAGCCACAGATGGAGTTGAAATACTGACACGGTCTAAATCAGTAATGATAGTAACAAAAATGAACTCCTTTACTTCACGCAATCACACACATCCTAAAATATTTACAAGTTCAGACACTCCACAGACGCACATTGTTTGTTTGTAATGGATATTGCAGATAATAGGATTTGCCCAATAATTCAGATTGGTGACAACAACATGCAGGTAAGAAGCTTAAAGGCTTTAGTTTTGTTCGTGTACGTTACCACCTTGAGGACCGTGAGTGTTCCGTTACCGCATTGGGAGATCCGTGTCTGGGGCAGGCAGTGTGTGTGAATGCGGCTTACTTCCGGGTAGCGGTAAAAAAGTAGATCCGGCCGTTCAATAATCCAGGCTCGGTAATAACAAAGTTGCGACGAGATCATAAGAGATTCAAAAGGTAGCAAAAGTGAATATTGGAAAGTTACTTTGCACAGGATACAAGTGATAGGAGACCTGAAATAAGAATAGCTACAACAGAGTAGGTATGACTTCAATAATCAGGCAGTGAATGAATGTAACAGGTAGTCCTTAAATAGGGAGGAGACCACATAGGAGGGGTTAGAGTTAAAGGTATACCACATCTCCCCCCCTTCAAGGAAGCACCCCAGGGGATTCCAAACTAGGTTTCTCAGGATAGCGGCAATGAAAATTTCGCAGAAGACGGGGAGTGCGAAGATCAGAATGAAGTTGCCAAGAGTTATCCTCCGAACCATAACCCTTCCATTTCACAAGGTACTCCAACCTCCGTCTATGGATCCTAGAATCCAACACAGCTTCAACCTCATACTCCTCTCGATCATCAATGAGTATCGGAGGTGGTCGAGACAAGGAGAGGGACTGAGGTGGAGGAAGATATGGCTTCAGCAAAGATATGTGAAAAGAGGGGTGAATCTTAAAATCCTGAGGAAGCTCCAATCTCACAGCATTGGGGTTGATTATTTTAGACACCTTAAAAGGACCCAAGTATTGATTAGCTAGCTTTTTGCTAGGAACGGAAAGTTTAAGATTCTTTGTTGAGAGCAGAACAGAATCTCCAATTTGATAAGTAGGACCTGCAATATGATGGGTATCATACAACCTTTTCTGATAATCTTTAGCTTCCGAAAGATGTTTTTTCAGGATATCCAGCCTTTCTTGTAAAGTAGTCGCAAAATCCAATGCAGAGGGTGAGTTCACTTGTTGAGAAGATAAAGAGATGGTGGTAGGATGATATCCGTAAATAACGAAGAATGGGGATAGTTTAGTTGATGAAGAAGTGGTATTGTTATAACAGAACTCCGCCAAAGGTAGATAAGATGACCAATCATCCTGAAGATGAAATATGTAGCAACGAAGATATTGCTCAAGGGTTTGGTTAAGTCGTTCCGTGAGACCATTTGTCTGGGGGTGAAATGCAGTCGAGTATCTTGAATCAATCTGGATTAGTTTGCATAAAGATTTCCAAAAATTAGAGGTAAACTGAGTACCACGGTCAGTTATAATAACTTTAGGCAGTCCATGTAAGCGAACTATGTTCTCTAAGAAAACGTGAGCTGTTGTGAAAGCTGTAGGGAGACATTTTAAGGGAATGTAATGAGCCAGTCTTGTTAAATGGTCAATGACAACTAAGATAGTATTGTAATGGTGGGATTCAGGTAACTCAACAATAAAGTCCATTGATATGGTACTCCAGGGTTTGTCAGGAATAGGCAGAGGAGACAAAAGACCTGATGGTCTTTTGTGAACTAACTTATTTCTGGTGCAGGTATCACAATGTTTTACGTAATTTGTTATATAAGTATCCATGAGTGGCCACCAATAATTTCTCCTGGTTAGGTCAATAGTTTTAGAAATACCTGGATGACCCGCAAGTGTCCCATCATGGGTTTGTTTAAGGATGGAAGATCTCATTTGTTGGGGAATATAGAGTTTAGATTTATGGTAAAAAAGACCAGTAGTGGAATCTTTCTGACAGTCTATTCCATGTGGTGGTTCATGCTTTAATTCTTTTAATATATCTTCTTCTAAAGGTGTTAGTAAACCTATAATTTTTTCTTTTGGAATGATTTGGTTGATTTGATCTTGAGTGTCTTGATCATGTAGTCTAGAGAGAGCATCGGCTTTGGTATTCAAGTGTCCCGGTCTGTATGTTAAAAGAAAATTAAAGCGATCAAAAAATATCGACCATCTTGCTTGGCGTGCAGACAAAGTCTTACTTGTTTTTAGGAATTCAAGATTTTTATGGTCGGTAAAAATCTTAAAAGGCAGTTTGGAACCTTCTAATAAATGTCTCCAGTGTTCTAGGGCACGTTTTATAGCTAGAAGTTCTTTATCTCCTATGCTGTAGTTTTTCTCAGCTCTAGTCAACATCTTTGAATAGAAAGCAATAGGATGAATCTCAGTCTTGTTCTTATCCTGTTGTGATAATACTGCACCGATACCTGAGTCAGATGCATCAACTTCAAGAATAAATTCCAAATCAAAATCTGGCATAGCTAGTATGGGTGCTGTGGTAAAATATTCTTTCAACTTGTTGAATGCATGACTTGCGGATTCTGTCCACTTAAATCTTTGTTTTTCACTAGTAAGTGCTGTTAATGGTTTAACGATTGAGGAGAAATTTTTAATAAACTTTCTATAAAAATTCGCAAAACCAATGAATCGTTGTACAGATTTTGTTGAAGTTGGAGTAGGCCAATTCAAAATTGCTGATACCTTCTCCGGATCCATTTGTATTTTGTTGGGACTGATGATATAACCCAAGAATTTTATTTCTGTGACATGAAAAGAACATTTTTCCAGTTTAGCATATAATTTGTGTTCTTTTAAACGAGTTAATACCCAGCGTACATGCTTTTCATGTTCCTGTGGTGTTCTAGAATAAATTAGGATGTCATCAAGGTATATTATGACACAAACGTCAATCAGGTCACGGAATATCTCGTTTATAAAAAACTGAAAAGTTGCTGGGGCATTACTCAGACCGAAAGGCATTACGTTATACTGAAAAAGGCCATATCTAGTCCGGAATGCCGTTTTCCATTCGTGACCTTCCTTGATTCTAATCAAATTATAAGCCCCCTTTAAGTCTAGTTTGGTGTAAATAGTGGCACCAGTTAGACGTTCCAAAAGTTCAGGTATTAAAGGTAAAGGGTATCTGTTTTTTTATTGTGATGTTATTCAATGCCCTATAATCAATAATAGGTCTTATGGTACCATCCTTGTTTCTTACTAGAAACATTCCTGCAGCTGCAGGGGATGTGGAGTGTGAAATAAATCCCTTACGTAAATTTTCGTCTAGGTAATTTCTAATATATTGAAGTTCCTCTTGAGAGAGAGGATAGATCTTACCATGTGGGATTTTAGAACCAGGTATTATATCGATAGGGCAGTCAAAATCCCTATGGGGTGGAAGGTTTTCTGCCTCTTTTAATTTAAATACTTCTGCCAAATCCTGATAACACGTGGGTAAACCATTATCAAGTGACGCTATGGTTTGATGTGGGTAACAAGTCTTTGAGCAAAAGGCAGAATCTAATGTTACCTTGTTTGAAACCCAATTTATCTTTGGGTTGTGTTTCTTCAACCAAGGATACCCTAGGATGAGAGTATGCTGATGTATAGATATGAGATCAAAAGATAAATATTCGGTGTGTCCCTGGGAAGATGTTATAAGCAAGGGAACAGTATGATGTGTAATAGGTCCTTGTTCTATGAATGAACCATCTATTAACTTAATGGACACAGGGTTTTGTTTGCAAATAACTGGTATTTTATTTTTATATACATAGGTGGAATCAATGTAATTGCCGGATGCTCCTGAATCAATTAATGCCTTGGTTTGGATATTTTTCTGGTCCCACTGTAAAGAAATGGACAAAGTCATATGGGTATCATTTGCAATGCTGTAAATAAAGTCACTGGTTATTGTCTTACCATTCTTTTGTTTTTTTAACAAAGGACAAGTGGATACTGAATGTTCCTTTTGAGCACAGTATAAACAGAGATTTTCCAACCTCCTTCTAATTTTTTCCTCTGGGGGCAGAGGTCCTCTAAGAACTCCAATCTCCATGGGGGTAGCACTGACATGAGCTCTGTCATGGCTTGTTGTGACTTGGTAAGGTTTCCTGGATGGGGTATCATAAGAAGCCCTCTCTGCTCTCCTTTCTCTCAAACGTCGATCCAAAGAAGTGCTTAATTTGATAAGAGCCTCAAGAGTATCAGGGATCTCAAGACGAGAAAGTTCATCTTTGAGTGATTCAGACAACCCCAGACGATATTGATTCTTTAAACTGATTTCATTCCACTGAGAGTCCTCTGCCCACATCTGAAACTCAGTGGTATAATCCTCCACGTTTCTCTTACCCTGTTTTAAAGACCTCAATCTCGTTTCAGCATTTATTTGAGTATTTGAGTCTTGATATAGACTAGTCAAAGCAGAAAATAAATCCTGTAATGAATCTAGGATAGGGTTATTGTTTTCAAAAAACCTATTAGCCCAAGTCCTAGGTTCACCTTGAAGGAAAGATATTGTGGTACATACTTTAATCCGCTCAGTGTGATAAGTCTTAGGTCTAAGGGAGAATAATAAGTTACAGGCATTCTTAAATTCCCTGAACTCAGAACGTTTCCCTGAGAAAGGTTGTGGATAATTAATATGAGGTTCAGGTGGATCATGAGGTTTTTGTGAAACATAATCTTTAACTATAGTTTTAAGTGCAGCATTTTCAGTCTGCACTTCAGTCACTGCTCTTGCTAAATAATCAAGTTTGAGATAGACATTATTAAACTCCTTTTTTATTTCATTAGGATCCATAATGGTATATATTTCAATCAAAAAAGGTTTTGATTGTCTTTAGGCCTGATTATTATGTGGTAACTTGAGCTTTGTAACAAGTATTGTGTACAATTGTTATAAAGGTTAGCCCTAAAATTAGAGCTTGTTGCTCTTTTTTGTACTAATCAGAAAACAACTTCTATGTAGCCTGATTAGACAATATGAGACATTTAATATATGATGAATTTTAGTATTAACTACAAACTTAAGTGTTAATAAAGATAAGGATATATTAATAAGATACATATCATATGTTCAATATATATCTAAAGCGAAGCCACAGATGGAGTTGAAATACTGACACGGTCTAAATCAGTAATGATAGTAACAAAAATGAACTCCTTTACTTCACGCAATCACACACATCCTAAAATATTTACAAGTTCAGACACTCCGCAGACACACATTGTTTGTTTGTAATGGATATTGCAGATAATAGGATTTGCCCAATAATTCAGATTGGTGACAACAACATGCAGGTAAGAAGCTTAAAGGCTTTAGTTTTGTTCGTGTACGTTACCACCTTGAGGACCGTGAGTGTTCTGTTACCGCATTGGGAGATCCGTGTCTGGGGCAGGCAGCGTGTGTGAATGCGGCTTACTTCCGGGTAGCGGTAAAAAAGTAGATCCGGCCGTTCAATGATCCAGGCTCGGTAATAACAAAGTTGCAACGAGATCATAAGAGATTCAAAAGGTAGCAAAAGTGAATATTGGAAAGTTACTTTGCACAGGATACAAGTGATAGGAGACCTGAAATAAGAATAGCTACAACAGAGTAGGTATGACTTTAATAATCATCAGGCAGTGAATGTAACAGGTAGTCCTTAAATAGGGAGGAGACCACATAGGAGGGGTTAGAGTTAAAGGTATACCACAACCTGTGGGATAAGATAGTCGCCTGTGACCCAGTGTCAATTAATCCCCTGATAGGGTTGGAGACTGAATCTTGCAGCTCAACTAATACATAATATCTTCCTGCAGTTTCTACCATTTCACACATAAAATTGGCATTCTCACACATCTGTGGGCTTCGCCACGTGTTACCTGAATTCGCCACGTTTTCCTGTGCAGAGGAAGCTTCATACCTATCTGTTTCCTCTATGACAGGGTCAGCTGGATTCTTTTGTACTGCATCTGTGGAAATAAGGTTAAGAGAGTGCTGCAAAGGAAGAGATTTGTTAGTTTTTCCCGGATGAGGTTGCCTGTCATCACAGCTAAATTGTCCGTTTTCGGTCTGTGGGGAGAGAACATGATTAATATCATTGATATTTATTATTACATTTTGTATATCTCTCCCCTCCCCTTCAGGTGATACTGCAGTATTTATGACTGTGCCTGTGGTCCACTGCTGACCACTGGCTGTACCCCTAAAAAAGTATTGTTCGCTTGCTGAGCCGTAGATTTTTGACTCATATTAGCGATTTGTTCGCTCAACCGATTTAACTGGGAAAACAGCATATCTTCCTGATTGTACAAGTTACCTCTACCCCAGGGCATATCTCAGCAGTGCCTCCATACAATATGTCAGTATATTTATGAAAATCTTAGCAGTATTCTCTAAACAATGTGTAAGTATATGGCAGGGAATATATTTAACAATCTTCCTTTAAACTAAACCTGCAATCAAACATACATTTGCTAAGACAATAAAATTAATCTAAATATCTGAATTCTTTATTATTAGTAAATAACTATGAACATGTTGATACATAAATATTTGTAATGATAAGAATATGAGTCAATATTATATGCGTTAAAACAAAAACTATTTAAAATATGCTATGCAAAGCTCATGCCAATTTACTTTAAAACCAATCTTTCATTCAGAGCTGCATTTAAAATATTACAATGAGATCTAAAATAGCAGTTACAAAACATTCAGCAATATGATTTACAGTGTTAATTTAAGCAATAGTACAATATACAGTTCTATTAAAAACATCAGAAATTGTATGTATTATTTATGTAAAGACCCAATTCTGAGTTATAACTCTACAGTTGTATAGATAAAACAATTTAGCATCAAGTATATGTATTTAACAATATACAGACTGAATATAAACTACAGCTATTATGCATATATCTGTGTTAAAATATTAATTGCAACCCTCTTTCTTTTTTTTATATATATATATATATATATATATATATATATATATATATATATATATATATATACGTTACCAAAATAGATAGTTCAGTTACCAAGGATTCCTTGTTTCATCTCAGAAAATATATAAGTAAATTTTTGCAATCACTGAGAAAAAGGTAGATCAGCTTGTTTAGAAATCTGTCCCATTTCTTCTTCATGCATTCACTTAAATAACTTTTTCATTCATTTATGAAACCATGGGAGTGGCCCTACGAGATCTGACCATCCCATTGGTTAGGTGGGATGTCTATTTGGATTGGCCCTTGGTCACCATGGAAACGCATCCTTTAAGCAGTTAAATCTCAACTGCTATACCGGTATCGGCCCTTCGGTGGTAGCAGATAGCATAAAACAAATTCATCCTTAACATTTCTAAAACATTTTTAGACAGTGAAATATTTATTTAAACTATGTAATAGCTGCCATAATTTCTTGTATTAACCTTTCTCAGCATCAATCATAGATGGAGCAGCGTCTGATTAATTTCCTGATCGTTTTGATATGAAATATCAAATCCATCTAGCATTATATTAAAATAATTTATATTTCATTTAGCCTAACAGAAAATTTATATCTCATAGTCATATCACATCAAAGTAACTTCCATATCTTCATCTCACTATATTTTAAAAGATGTATTTAAAACTTTATAAACATTTGTTTCACATTTATATGATATGACATTTCATTTCATTCAGGCATTCCATCTCTTTCTAAGTGCATAGATTGATGCTCATGATCAATGGTTGTCTGCAATAAAAATAGAAATAATTATTAGAGATGATCCAAGCATTCATATGTCTATGGTCCATTGTATTTATTTATATTCTTAAAAACACAGAGGCTAAGTAAGATCTTTTGTGTTTTCAAAACATATATATCATTTCTATGTATATCTGAATTTATTTCCTATATAAATATCCCCTGCAGCAATTATCTATTTAATACAATGTGCTTAATTTCAATATATATATCATGAATCATTCTAAACATACATGGAAAACTGGCATTGTTCTCCTTGCAAAATGTATTTAATTTTATTTGTGTCACCTTCCCACAAGATGGGGGTCTGCAGTACGTCTTCAAATAGAGATTCAGTGAGATAGAACTGTTGTTATCACACGTGTCAAATTCCAAAGGGGTCCTTGAACACATTCTTTTCTCACCTCACCAAATGTTCTGAAGTTATAAAACTCTGCATATATAGTCAAATGAATAGGGTCACTGAGCTATTTCCTTTAGAAAAGAAATGTTTGTGTGTTTTACACTACAGGGGTCATGCTTCAAAAGGCTCTGCTGATCGTCAATCCTGATAGACGTGTATTAGAAGCTGTGTTCAACAAACTCATGTTCAATTAATCCTGAGGTCTCATCTAACATATACAGTGTATAAAATATACATATATATATATATATATATATATATATATATATATACATATATATGTACACATATGTAATATTCATCATAATATTCATATACTCTGACAATACAGCAGTGTGATGTGTGACCTAGCCCTGTGTGTCCGCATGTATACAGCAGGGTGATGTGTGACCTAGCCCTGTGTGTGCATGTATACAGCAGTGTGATGTGTGACCTAGCCCTGTGTGTCCGCATGTATACAGCAGTGTGATGTGTGACCTAGCCCTGTGTGTGCATGTATACAGCAGTGTGATGTGTGACCTAGCCCTGTGTGTGCATGTATACAGCAGTGTGATGTGTGACCTAGCCTTGTGTGTGCATGTATACAGCAGTGTGATGTGTGACCTAGCCCTGTGTGTCCGCATGTTTACAGCAGTGTGATGTGTGACCTAGCCCTGTGTGTCCGCATGTATACAGCAGTGTGATGTGTGACATAGCCCTGTGTGCGCATGTATACAGCAGTGTGATGTGTAACCTAGCCCTGTGTGTGCGCATGTATACAGCAGTGTGATGTGTGACAGAGCCCTGTGTGTGCGCATGTATACAGCAGTGTGATGGGTGACTTAGTCCTGTGTGTATGCATGTATACAGCAGTGTGATGTGTCACTTAGCCCTGTGTGTGCATGTATACAGCAGTGTGATGTGTGACATAGCCCTGTGTGTGTGCATGTATACAGCAGTGTGATGTATGACCTAGCCCTGTGTGTCCGCATGTATACAGCAGTGTGATCTGTGACCTAGCCCTGTGTGTCCGCATGTATACAGCAGTGTGATCTGTGACCTAGCCCTGTGTGTCCACATGTATACAGCAGTGTGATGTGTGACCTAGCCCTGTGTGTGTGCATATATACAGCAGTGTGATGTGTGACCTAGCCCTGTGTGTGCATATATACAGCAGTGTGATGTGTGACCTAGCACTGTGTGTGCGCATGTATACAGCAGTGTGATGTGTGACATAGCCCTATGTGTGCATGTATACAGCAGTGTGATGTGTGACCTAGCCCTGTGTGTGTGCATGTATACAGCAGTGTGATGTGTGACCTAGCCCTGTGTGTGCATGTATACAGCAGTGTTATGTGTGATCTAGCCCTGTGTGTGCGCATGTATACAGCAGTGTGATGTGTGACCTAGCCCTGTGAGTGTGTGCATGTATACAGCAGTGTGATGTGTGACCTAGCCCTGTGTGTGCATGTATACAGAAGTGTGATGTGTGACCTAGCCCTGTGTGTGCATGTATACAGCAGTGTGATGTGTGACCTAGCCCTGTGTGTACATGTATACAGCAGTGTGATGTGTGACCTAGCCCTGTGTGTGTGTGTGCATGTATACAGCAGTGTGATGTGTGACCTAGCCCTGTGTGTGCGCATGTATACAGCAGTGTGATGTGTGACCTAGCCCTGTGAGTGTGTGCATCTATACAGCAGTGTGATGTGTGACCTAGCCCTGTGTGTGCATATATACAGCAGTGTGATGTGTGACCTAGCCCTGTGAGTGTGTGCATCTATACAGCAGTGTGATGTGTGACCTAGCCCTGTGTGTGCATATATACAGCAGTGTGACCTAGCCCTGTGTGTGCATGTATACAGCAGTGTGATGTGTGACCTAGCCCTGTGAGTGTGTGCATGTATACAGCAGTGTGATGTGTGACCTAGCCCTGTGAGTGTGCATGTATACAGTAGTGTGATGTGTGACCTAGTCCTGTGTGTGCATGTATACAGCAGTGTGATGTGTGACATAGCCCTGTGAGTGTGCATGTATACAGCAGTGTGATGTGTGACCTAGCCCTGTGTGTGTGTGCATGTATACAGAAGTGTGATGCCTGACCTAGCCCTGTGTGTGCATGTATACAGCAGTGTGATGTGTAACATAGCCCTTTGTGTGTGCATGTATACAGCAGTGTGATGTGTGACCTAGCCCTGTGTGTGTGCATGTATACAACAGTGTCATGTGTGACCTAGCCCTGTGTGCGCATGCATACAGCAGTGTGATGTGTGACCTAACCCTGTGTGTGCATGTATGCAGCAGTGTGATGTGTAACATAGACCTTTGTGTGTGCATGTATACAGCAGTGTGGTGTGTGACCTAGCCCTGTGTGTGCATGTATACAGCAGTGTGATGTGTGACCTAGCCCTGTGTGTGTGTGTGCATGTATAAGGCAGTGTGATGTGTGACCTAGCCCTGTGTGTGCATGTATACAGCAGTGTGATGTGTGACCTAGCCCTGTGTGTGCATGTATACAGCAGTGTGATGTCTGACCTAGGCCCTGTGTGTGTGTGTGTGTGTGTGTGTGTGTGTGTGTGTGTGTGTGTGTGTGTGTGTGCATGTATACAGCAGTGTTATGTATGACCTATAATATTCATATTTTCATGTCAGGTTAACGCCAGTGAGTTTTTTTTTCCCCCCCACTATTTTTTCTCTATTGACTTCTGTTGGGGGAATACATGAACATGCATGCGATATTAGATGATTTTGAAATTGGAAAGCGCTAGAGCTGTGACCTTATAGCAGTGGTAATAATTAGTGATGTCGTGAACAGTTCGCCGGAGAACAGTTCCCGCCGATCTTAGCTTGTTCGTGTTCGCAGCGGCGGGCGAACATATGCGATGTTCGATCCGCCCCCTATTTGTCATCATTGAGTAAACTTTGACCCTGTATCTCACAGTCTGCAGACACATTTCAGCCAATCAGCAGCAGACTTTCCCTCCCAGACTCTCCCAGCTCCTGGGCAACAGCCATTTTAGATTCATTCTGATCCTGCATTCTTAGTGAGAGGAGGGATAGTGCTGCTGCTGCTGATTTTATAGGGAAATTGATAGCTAGGCTAGTGTATTCAGTGTCCACTACAGTCCTGAAGGACTCATCTGATCTCTGCTGTAAGGACAGCACCCCAAAAAGCCCTTTTTTTTTGTAATCTAATTGCATTTGCCTGCCTGTCAGCCTGTGTGTCAGGCACACAGCATATACTGTGCCTACTTGCTCACTGCCATCACTCATATCTGGTGTAACATTAGTGTGAATTTAAAAAAAAAAAAACTTTTACATCAGTCTGCTAGTGTAATCTAATTTCAGTTGCCAGCAGGCCTGTGTGTCAGGCTCACAGCATATACTGTGCCTAATTGCTCAGTGCCACCAGCCCACCACTCATATCTGGTGTAACATTAGTGTAAATTTAAAAAAAAAAAAACTTTTACATCAGTCTGCTAGTGTAATCTAATTTCAGTTGCCAGGCCAGCCTGCCACTGCCAGCCTCAGTGCCACCACTCATATCTGGTGTAACATTAGTGTAAATTTTTTAAAAATTTTTTTTTACATCAGTCTGCTAGTGTTATTTAATTTTAGTTGCCAGACCAGCCTGCCATTAGTGCCAGCCTGTGTGTCAGGCTCACAGCATATACTGTGCCTACTTCCTCAGTGCCACCACTCATATCTGTTGTAACATTAGTGTCAATTTAAAAAATTTTTTTTTTTACATCAGTCTGCTAGTGTTATTTAATTTTATTTGCCAGGCCAGCCTGCCACTAGTGCCAGCCTGTGTGTCAGGCTCACAGCATATACTGTGTCTACTTCCTCAGTGCCACCACTCATATCTGTTGTAACATTAGTGTAAATGTTTTTTAAAAAAACTTTTACATCCGTCTGCTAGTGTTATTTAATTTCAGTTGCCAGGCCAGCCTGCCACTAGTGCCAGCCTGTGTGTCAGGCTCACAGCATATACTGTGCCTACTTCCTCAGTGCCACCACTCATATCTGTTGTAACATTAGTGTAAATTTTTTTAAAATTTTTTTTACATCAGTCTTCTAGTGTTATTTAATTGCAGTTGCCTGCCTGCCAGCGTGTGTGCCAGGCCCACTTGCCAACTAGTGCCACCAATCATATTTGTTATAACAGTAGTGTAAATATTTAAAAAAAAAAAATTTTGACTGGGAAACATCAGTCTGTTAGTGTAATCTAATTGAAGTTGCCTGCCTGCCAGCGTGTGTGCCAGGCCCACTTGCCAAGTTAGTGGCACCACTCATATTTGTTGTAACAGTAGTTTAAATATATAAAAAAAAACTTTTTTGACTGTGAAACATCAGTCTGCTAGTGCAATCTAATTGCAGTTGCCGCCTGCCAGCGTGTGTGCCAGGACCACTTGCCAACTAGTGCGATCAATCATATTTGTTATAACAGTAGTGTAAATATTAAAAAAAAAACTTTTTTGACTGTGAAACATCAGTCTACTAGTGTAATCTAATTGAAGGTGCCTGCCTGACAGCGTGTGTGCCAGGCCCACTTGCCAAGTTAGTGCCACCACTCATATTTGTTGTAACAGTAGTGTAAATATTTAAAAAAAAAAACTTTTTTGACTGTGAAACATCAGTCAGCTAGTGTAATCTAATTGCAGTTGCCTGCCTGCCAGCGTGTGTGCCAGGCCCACTTGCCAACTAGTGCCACCAATCATATTTGTTATAACAGTAGTGTAAATATAAAAAAAAAAAAATTGACTAGGAAACATCAGTCTGCTAGTGTAATCTTATTGCAGTTGCCTGCCTGCCAGCGTGTGTGCCAGGCCCACTTGCCAAGTTAGTGGCACCACTCATATTTGTTGTAACAGTAGTTTAAATATTTAAAAAATAAACATTTTTGACTGTGAAACATCAGTCTGCTTTTTTGTGTCAGGCTCACAGCGTATACTGTGCCCACTTGCCCAGTGCCACCACTCATATCTTGTTTAATAGTAGTGTAAGTGTACATTTAAAAAAAATAAACTTTTTGTGAAACATCTGTCTGCTTTTTTGTTTCAGGCTCAGTGGCACCACTCATATTTTGTTTAATAGTAGTGTAAGTCTACATTTTAAAAAAAAATGACAGGCAGAGGCAGGCCACCCCGCAGGTGCCGTCGTGGTCGTGGTGCTGTGATTCCCTTTGACCCTACAATAATGCCCAGTGTTCAGAGGCCACGTACCATGAACGCGAAAAGTTCTGAGGAGGACCTAGTTGACTGGCTAACACAGGACACCCAATCTTCTACTGTTTCCGCTCGGAATCTTGACGCACCATCCACCTCCAGCTTAGCTTCGGGCACCTCTCAAGTGACCAGTGCCACTCGCCCGCCTGCCACCACCACCAACACTAGCACCACAGCCACTTCACTTGATCTGTCAGAGGAGTTATTGACACATCAGTTGGAAGAAATGAATGATGCGCAACCATCATTGACAGAGGATGTAGATAACAGTGATATGTCTCAGTCAGGCAGCATTACAGAAATGGACGTACGGTGTGATGATGATGATGATGTTGTACCCGCTGCTGCTTCCTTTGTTGATTTGTCAGATACAAGTGAAGCGGTTGATGATGATGATGCGTCCGTGGATGTCATGTGGGTGCCCGCTAGAAGAGAAGAAGAAGAGGGGGAAAGTTCAGATGGGGAGACAGAGAGGAGGAGACGAGTTGGAAGCAGGGGGAGGTCGTCGCAAGGAGATAGTGGCACAGTCAGAAAGCATGCATCGGCACCCGGGGTCAGCCAGACAGCACGCCAATCAACGCATGCTGTTGTCACCACCAGAATGCCGTCATCGCAGAGCTCAGCAGTGTGGCATTTTGTTTGTGTGTCTGCCTCTGACAACAGCGATGCCATTTGCAACCTGTGCCAAAAGAAACTGAGTTGTGGGAAGTGCAACACCCACCTAGGTACAACTGCTTTGCGAAGGCACATGATCTCACATCACAAATGCCGATGGGATCACCACATGAGTACAAGCAGCATACAAACTCAAAGCCGCCATCCTCCTCTTGGTCCAGCATCTTCAGCCACTTAAACCACTGCTGTCCTCCTTGCCCCCTCTCAACCATCTGCCACTCAGTCTCTCTTCCGAAACAGTTCCTGCTCATCTGCCCACAGTCAGGTGTCTGTCAAGGACATGTTTGAGTGTAAGAAGCCAATTTCCCAAAGTCACCCCCTTGCCCGGCGTCTGACAGCTTTTACCATACAAGCTGGTGGAGTCTGAGGCGTTCAAAAAATTTGTATCTATTGGGACACCGCAGTGGAAGGTACCCGGCCGAAATTTCTTTTCACAAAAGGCAATCCCCAACCTGTACTCGATTGTGCCAAAGGAAGTAATGGCATGTCTGGCACACAGTGTTGGGGCAAGGGTCCATCTGACCACTGATAGCTGGTCTGCAAAGCATGGTCAGGGCAGGTATATCACCTACACTGCGCATTGGGTAAACCTGCTGAAGGCTGACAAGCATGGAATGCGTGGCTCTGCAGAGGAGTTGGTGACACCGCCACGACTTGCAGGCAGGCCTGCTGCTATCTCTTCTACTCCTCCTACTCCATCCTCTTCCATAGCATCTTCCTCAGCTGAGTCCTCTTCTGCTGCTACATCTTGCTCCACATCAACGGCACCCCCCCAGCTCCGCAGGTACTATTCCACATCCCGGATACGGCAGTGTCACGCTGTCTTGGGGTTGACTTGCCTGAAAGCAGAGAGTCACTCCGCACCAGCACTCCTGTCCACCCTGAACGCACAGGTGGATCAGTGGCTGACTCCGCACCAACTGCAGATCGGCAAAGTGGTTTCTGACAACAGAAGTAATTTGGTGGCGGCATTGAAATTGGGCAAGTTGACACATGTGCCGTGCATAGCACATGTGTGTAATCTGATTGTACAACGCTTTGTGCATAAGTACCCAGGCTTACAGGATGTCCTGAAGCAGGCCAGGAAGGTGTGTGGCCACTTCAGGCGTTCCTACACGGCCTTGGCGCACTTGTCAGATATCCAGCGGTGAAACATCCTGCCAGTGAGGCGCTTGATTTGCGACAGCCTGCTCCAACAAGAAAAAGCTGTTAACGAGTATTTGTATGACCGGGGTGCTAGGACAGCCGCTGGGGAGCTGGGGATTTTTTTGCCACGTTACTGGATGCTCATGCGCAATACCTGTAGGCTCATGCGTCCTTTTGAGGAGGTGACAAACCTAGTCAGTCGCACCGAAGGTACCATCAGCGACATCATACCATTTGTTTTCTTCCTGGAGCGTGCCCTGCGAAGAGTGCTGGATCAGGCCGTAGATGAGCGTGAAGAGGAAGAGTTGTGGTCTCCATCACCACCAGAAACAGCCTTATCAGCATTGCTTGCTGGACCAGCGGCAACGTAGGAAGAGGATTGTGAAGAAGAGGAGTCAGAGGAGGAATGTGGCTTTGAGGAGGAGGAGGAAGACCAAGCACAACAGGCATCCCAGGGTGCTCGTTGTTGTCACCTATCTGGTACCCGTGGTGTTGTATGTGGCTGGGGGGAAGAAGATACCTTCAGTGAGATCAGTGAGGACGAGGAACGGGACATGAGTAGCTCGGCATCCAACCTTGTGCAAATGGGGTCTTTCATGCTGTTGTGCCTGTTGAGGGACACTCGTATAAAAAAGCTGAAGCAGAACGAACTGTACTGGGTGTCCATGCTACTAGACCCCCGGTATAAGCATAAAGTGACTGAAATGTTACCGAATTACAACAAGTCGGAAAGGATGCAGCATTTCCAAAATAAATTAAAAAGTATGCTTTACACAGCATATTAGGGTGATGTCACAGCACAACGGGAATCTATCAGGGGAAGAGATGAAAGTAATACTCCTCCCGCGACCACGTTGGCAACGACAGGACGATTTCCAGACGTGTTGTTGATGGAGGACATGCGGACCTTTTTAACTCCTATGCATCGCCACAGCCCTTCGGGATCCAGCCTCAGAGAACGACTCAACCGACAGGTAGCAGACTACCTTGCATTAACTGCAGATCTCGACACTCTGAGGAGCGATGGACCCCTTGACTACTGGGTGTGCAGGCTTGACCTGTGGCCTGAGCTATCCCAATTTGCAATCGAACTTCTGGCCTGCCCCGCTTCAATTGTCCTGTCAGAAAGGATCTTCAGTGCAGCAGGAGGTATTGTCACTGAGAAGAGAAGTCGCTTAGGTCAAAAAAGTCTTGATTATCTCACCTTTATTAAAATGAATGAGGGATGGATCCCAAAAGGACTAACATTGGGCGATACATTTGAGTAAAAAAGGCCTGATGAGATGAGCTGCCTTGGGTTAAAAATGGTAAACACGCTGCTATATTTTATCTACGAATGCCGGATGACTTGCGTGACTAATCCGCCAACAACTAGGGTTCAAGCCGCAATGTTTTAGGGCACTTTCTAACTGTAAAACAAACATCAATTTTTCTGGCCGCTGCTACAGCAGCGTCTGCAACAATACCTAATTTTTCAGGCATGTGTATATGCCTAATTTTTCTGGTCTTTGGTGCTGCACTGTGGCTTTAAAACCCAAACCAAAAAAAAGGCACATAACAGGGATTAAACTGCTAAGAATAGTACTACTTAACACACCACTCATATCTGGTGGCACAGTAGATTGCACGCTCAGTGCCCCAAATTTGAAGTAGGAGGACCAACCAAGCATCTTTTTCCATCTCCCGGTTCCTAAAAATTATCTCCAGGTTCCTAAAATCGATGCCATACCTGTACTCGATTGTGCAAAAGGAAGTGATGGCATATGGGGTCTTTCATGCTGTTGTGCCTGTTGAGGGTCGGGGACCCTCGTATAAAAAGGCTGAAGGAGAATTACCTGTACTGGGTGTCCAAGCATCTTTTTCCATCTCCCGGTTCCTAAAAATTATCTCCGGGTTCCTAAAATTGATGCCATACCTGTACTCGATTGTGCAAAAGGAAGACATGGCATATAGGGTCTTTCATGCTGTCATTCCTGTTGAGGGTCGGGGACCCTCGTATAAAAAGGCTGAAGGAGAACGACCTGTACTGGGTGTCCAAGCATCTTTTTCCATCTCCCGGTTCCTAAAAATTATCTCCGGGTTCCTAAAATCGATGCCATACCTGTACTCGATTGTGCAAAAGGAAGTCATGGCATATGGGGTCTTTCATGCTGTAGTGCCTGTTCAGGGTCGGGGACACTTGTATAAAAAGGGTGAAGGAGAACGACCTGTACTGGGTGTCCAAGCATCTTTTTCCATCTCCCGGTTCCTAAAAATTATCTCCGGGTTCGTAAAATCGATGCCATACCTGTACTCGATTGTGCAAAAGGAAGTGATGGCATATGGGGTCTTTCATGCTGTCATGCCTGTTGAGGGTCGGGAACACTCGTATAAAAAGGCTGAAGGAGAACGACCTGTACTGGGTGTCCAAGCATCTTTTTGCATCTCCCAGTTCCTAAAAATTATCTCCGGGTTCGTAAAATCGATGCCATACCTGTAATCGATTGTGCAAAAGGAAGTCATGACATATGGGGTCTTTCATGCTGTCATGCCTGTTGAGGGTCGGGAACGCTTGTATAAAAAGGCTGAAGGAGAACGACCTGTACTGGGTGTCCAAGCATCTTTTTCCATCTCCCGGTTCCTAAAAATTATCTCCGGGTTCCTAAAATCTATGCCAAACCTGTACTCGATTGTGCAAAAGGAAGTCATGGCATATGGGGTCTTTCATGCTGTCATGCTTGTTGAGGGTCGGGGACACTCGTATAAAAAGGCTGAAGGAGAACGACATGTACTGGGTATCCAAGCATCTTTTTCCATCTCCCGGTTCCTAAAAATTATCTCTGAGTTCCTAAAATCGATGCCATACATGTACTCGATTGTGCAAAAGGAAGTGATGGCATATGGGGTATTTCATGCTGTCGTGCCTGTAAATCGTATCTATCAAATGTATATTGCATCTATTGATCTATCTAATTCGTATCTATCAAATGTATATTGCATCTATTGATCTATGTAATTTGTATCTGTCAAATGTATATTGCATCTATTGATCTATGTAATTCGTATCTATCAAATGTATATTGCATCTTTTGATCTATGTAATTCGTATCTATCAAATGTATATTGCATCTATTGATCTATGTAATTTGTATCTATCAAATGTATATTGCATCTATTGATCTATGTAATTTGTATCTGTCAAATGTATATTGCATCTATTGATCTATGTAATTCGTATCTATCAAATGTATATTGCATCTATTGATCTATGTAATTTGTATCTATCAAATGTATATTGCATCTATTGATTTATGTAATTCGTATCTATCAAATGTATATTGCATCTATTGATCTATGTAATTCGTATCTGTCAAATGTATATTTCATCTTTTGATCTATGTAATTTGTATCTATCAAATGTATATTGCATCTATTGATCTATGTAATTCGTATCTATCAAATGTATATTGCATCTATTGATCTATGTAATTCGTATCTATCAAATGTATATTGCATCTATTGATCTATGTAATTCGTATCTATCAAATGTATATTACATCTATTGATCTATGTAATTCGTATCTATCAAATGTATATTGCTTCTATTGATCTATGTAATTTGTATCTATCAAATGTTTATTGCATCTATTGATCTATGTAATTCGTATCTATCAAATGTATATTGCATCTATTGATCTATGTAATTCGTATCTGTCAAATGTATATTTCATCTTTTGATCTATGTAATTTGTATCTATCAAATGTATATTGCATTTATTGATCTATGTAATTTGTATCTATCAAATGTATATTGCATCTATTGATCTATGTAATTCGTATCTATCAAATGTATATTGCATCTATTGATCTATGTAATTTGTATCTATCAAATGTATATTGCATCTATTGATCTATGTAATCTATGTATCTATCTATCTATCAATCTATCTATCTATCAAATCTATCTATCTCGTGGCCGGGCTGTTTTGTGACAGCCACTTGTGTTTCGCCAAATTTGAAGTAGGAGGACCGACCAAGCATCTTTTTCCATCTCCCTGTTCCTAAAATCCATGCCATATTCACCTCCCCCGATAGGGGGAGTAACAGGTATTAAACTGCTAAGAATAGTATTACTTAACACACCACTCATATCTGGTGGCACAATAGATTGCACGCGCAGTGCCCCAAATTTGAAGCAGGAGGACCGACCAAGCATCTTTTTCCATCTCCAGGTTCAGAAAATCCATGCCATATACATGTCCTCTGGCGCCGCAACTGCCTCTGGGAACCTTACCATGGGTCCCAGACCGCATTTCTTGTAATTCTCTGTCTGGGAAATTATATATCTATCAAATCGATCTATTTATCTATCAAATCTATCTAACTATCAATCGTATCTATCAAATATATATTGCATCTATTGATCTATATAATTCGTATCTATCAAATGTATATTGCATCTATTGATCTATGTAATTCGTATCTATAAACTGTATATTGCATCTATTGATCTATGTAATTCATATCTATCAAATGTATATTGAATCTATTGATCTATGTAATTCGTATCTATCAAATGTATATTGCATCTCTTGATCTATGTAATTCGTAGCTGTCAAATGTATATTGCATCTATTGATCTATGTAATTTGTATCTATCAAATGTATATTGCATCTATGGATCTATGTAATTCGTATCTATGTATATTGCATCTATTGATCTATGTAATTTGTATCTATCAAATGTATATTGCATCTATTGATCTATGTAATTTGTATCCATCAAATGTATATTGCATCTATTGATCTATGTAATCTATGTATCTATCTATCAAATCTATCTATCTCGTGGCCAGACTGTTTTGTGACAGCCACTTGTGTTTCTGCCAAATTTGAAGTAGGAGGACCGACCAAGCATCTTTTTCCATCTCCCTGTTCCTAAAATCCATGCCATATACACCTCCCCCGATAGGGGGAGTAACAGGTATTAAACTGCTAAGAATAGTACTACTTAACACACCACTCATATCTGGTGGCACAATAGATTGCACGCGCAGTGCCCCAAATTTGAAGCAGGAGGACCGACCAAGCATCTTTTTCCATCTCCCGGTTCCGAAAATCCATGCCATATACATGTCCCCTGGCTCCGCAACTACCTCTGGGAACCTTACCATGGGTCCCAGAGGCACGTCTTGTAATTCTCTGTCTGGGAAATTATATATCTATAAAATCTATCTATTTATCTATCAAATCTATCTAACTATCAATCGTATCTATCAAATATATATTGCATCTATTGATCTATGTAATTCTTATCTATCAAATGTATATTGCATCTATTGATCTATGTAAATTGTATCTATCAAATGTATATTGCATCTATTGATCTATGTAATTCGTATCTATCAAATGTATATTGCATCTGTTGATCTATATAATTCGTATGTATCAAATGTATATTGCATCTTTTGATCTATGTAATTTGTATCTATCAAATGTATATTGCATCTATTGATCTATGTAATTTGTATCTATCAAATGTATATTGCATCTATTGATCTATGTAATTCGTATCTATCAAATGTATATTGCATCTATTGATCTATGTAATTCGTATCTATCAAATGTATATTGCATCTATTGATCTATGTGATTCGTATCTATCAAATGTATATTGCATCTGTTGATCTATGTAATTTGTATCTATCAAATGTATATAGCATCTATTGATCTATGTAATTTGTATCTATCAAATGTATATTGCATCTATTGATCTATGTAATTCGTATCTATCAAATGTATATTGCATCTATTGATCTATGTAATTCGTATCTATCAAATGTATATTGCATCTATTGATCTATGTGATTCGTATCTATCAAATGTATATTGCATCTGTTGATCTATGTAATTTGTATGTATCAAATGTATATTGCATCTTTTGATCTATGTAATTTGTATCTATCAAATGTATATTGCATCTATTGATCTATGTAAATTGTATCTATCAAATGTATATTGCATCTATTGATCTATGTGATTCGTATCTATCAAATGTATATTGCATCTGTTGATCTATGTAATTCGTATGTATCAAATGTATATTGCATCTTTTGATCTATGTAATTTTTATCTATCAAATGTATATTGCATCTATTGATCTATGTAATTCGTATCTATCAAATGTATATTGCATCTATTGATCTATGTAATTTGTATCTATCAAATGTATATTGCATCTATTGATCTATGTAATTTGTATCTATCAAATGTATATTGCATCTATTGATCTATGTAATTCGTATCTATCAAATGTATATTGCATCTATTGATCTATGTAATTTGCATCTATCAAATGTATATTGCTTCTATTGATCTATGTAATTCGTATCTATCAAATGTATATTGCATCTATTGATCTATGTAATTTTTATCTATCATATGTATATTGCATCTATTGATCTATGTAATCTATGTATCTATCTATCAAATCTATCTATCTCGTGGTTGTGCAAATGGACTGTTTGCGGTTGTTTGCGGTGCATTACACGGGGAGTTTGGTCTGATGTTTTAAAGCACGTTATTCCAAACAATTTAGGAATGTTAGGTGATTTATGCCCTTTATGGATTAAAACCAGACTCTGCATCAACTATGTAATTTTCCGTGGGAGTTTTGCCATGGATCCTCCGGCATGCCACAGTCCAGGTGTTATTCCCCCTGAAACAACTTTTCCATCACTATTGTGGCCAGAAAGAGTCCCTGTTGGTTTTAAAGTTCGCCTGCCTATTGAAGTCAATGGCGGTTCGCCCGGTTCGCCCGTTCGTGAACAGTTGCAGAAGTTTAAGTTCGCCGTTCGCAAACTGAAATTTTTAGGTTCGCGACATCACTAGTAATAATCTCTCCCCTATGAGTTTAACATATAATAGATACAAGGAACTATACTTCAAATAAATGAAACTATACAAAGAACCACTGTGTCCCTGAAAGGCTAAAGGCTATATAGAAACAAATAATATGTGTTAATTAGCCACAGATATATATCTATGTCGGACATCAATCCAAACCCACCTAGGCCACTATGTTAAAAACGTTAAAAAGATTTAATAATACATCATTTTGCTCTAACATACAAGCTAAAATATATATTGAAAGCAATACATTCACAATAGATACATAAAGCTACTCGTGCAATCTGTAACATGAAGTATCAAAGAGTGTATGAAAAAAACAGTCCGTATATTAGGAAAATGGGAAACCGGAGCCGTTCTCCAAGATGGCGTCCTTGTAGAGGTAAATCTGTAAAATACAAGCAGATTTTCCTGGTACAGTAAGTACAAACAAAAACAAAAAACAAGCCCCGCACACATAGAACTACTCACAGGATCACTGATCTTTTAGGCATTGTGAGCACTATCATGCATGCAATATGGATTTTTGTGCTAGTGGTGCTACCGCTAGAGTAAAAACTCTTTATTTTCAACTTGTAATACCAGCACAAACAGACTAGCGCCAAAATCTGAATTCTAGCAGATTTATTGTTCTAGCGGAAACGCAAAATACCGCTCTACTTGTTATCTAGCCCTATATTATAAAATGTATCGTCCTAAATCCACTGCTCACACAACAAAACACGTCATCTAAAATCAATGCAGCCAACACTTTGCTTTTACGTTTTAATAATCTGTACACAAATATTGTAGCTCACCTATATTTAACATGATCGCTAATTATAGAAAATAGCCAGTTGTTGCATTTTTTCAATATTGTGTCACTGAGGCTCCCACCAATGTGTAACTAATTGTCAGCTTCTTTGAATTTCAGAAATAAATTGGTCAAATACTCTATTCTGAGAGCTGTGAGGAAATAGACTTGTATTAAATATACAGTGACTGCAACATAAATAACCTGTGTGATGGGGGTTTAGCAAAACTAATCATTTACACACAGAAAAAAACACTATGGCCCATATTTATCAAGCTCTGTACGGAGCTTGACGGGCCGTGTTTCTGGCGAGTCTTCAGAGACGCTAAAGACCGCTGCTCCATAACCCTGTCCGCCTTCTCTGAGCAGGCGGACAGACATCGCCGGAAATCAACCCGATCTAGTACGATCGGGTTGATTGACAGCTCCCTGCTTGCGGCCGATTGGCCGCGAGTCAGCAGGGGGCAGCGTTGCACCAGCAGCTCTTGTGAGCTGCTGGTGCAATGTTAAATGCGGAGAGCGTATTGCTCTCTGCATTTAGCGAGGTCTTGAGGACCTGATCCGCACTGTCGGATCAGGTCCTCAAGACCTTTGATAAATAGGGGCTTATAGATCCAGCAGTAACAGACATATTAGTTTATTATCGCCTAGATTTAGAGTTCTGCGGCCAAAGGGGTGCGTAGCTAACGCTGGCTTTTTTCTGGCCGCAACTTTTAAATACCGCTGGTATTGAGAGTTCACAGAATGGCTGCGTTAGGCTCCAAAAAAGGAGCGTAGAGCATATTTAACGCAACTTCAACTCTCGATACCAGCGGTGCTTACGGACGCGGCCAGCTTCAAAAACGTGCTCGTGCACGATTCCCCCATAGAAAACAATGGGGCTGTTTGAGCTGAAAAAAAACCTAACACCTGCAAAAAAGCCGCGTTCAGCTCCTAACGCAGCCCCATTGTTTGCTATGGGGAAACACTTCCTACGTCTGCACCTAACACCCTAACATGTACCCTGAGTCTAAACACCCCTAACCTTACACTTATTAACCCTTATTCTGCCGCCCCCGCTATCGCTGACCCCTGCATATTATTATTAACCCCTAATCTGCCGCTCCGTAAACCGCCGCTACTTACATTATCCCTATGTACCCCTAATCTGCTGTCCTAACACCGCCGACCCCTATATTATATTTATTAACCCCTAATCTGCCCCCCACAACGTCGCCTCCACCTAACTACACTTATTAACCCCTAATCTGCCGAGCGGACCGCACCGCTATTATAATAAAGTTATTAACCCCTAATCCGCCTCACTAACCCTATAATAAATAGTATTAACCCCTAATCTGCCCTCCCTAACATCACCGACACCTAACTTCAAACATTAACCCCTAATCTGCCGACTGGAGCTCACCGCTATTCTAATAAATGTATTAGCCCCTAAAGCTAAGTCTAACCCTAACACTAACACCCCCCTAAGTTAAATATAATTTAAATCTAACGAAATTAATTAACTCTTATTAAATAAATTATTCCTATTTAAATCAAAATACTTACCTGTAAAATAAACCCTAATATAGCTACAACATAAATTATAATTATATTATAGCTATTTTAGGATTAATATTTATTTTACAGGCAACTTTGTATTTATTTTAACCAGGTACAATAGCTATTAAATAGTTAAGAACTATTTAATAGCTAAAATAGTTAAAATAGTTACAAAATTACCTGTAAAATAAATCCTAACCTAAGTTACAATTAAACCTAACACTACACTATCAATAAATTAATTAAATAAAATACCAACAATTATCTACAATTAAACCTGACACTACACTATCAATAAATTATTTAAATACAATATCTACAAATAAATACAATGAAATAAACTAACTAAAGTACAAAAAATAAAAAAGAACTGTTACAAAAAATAAAAAAATATTTACAAACATAAACTAATTACACCTACTCTATGCCCCCTAATAAAATAACAAAGCCCCCCAAAATAAAAAAATGCCCTACCCTATTCTAAATTAAAAAAGTTCAAAGCTCTTTTACCTTACCAGCCCTGAACAGGGCCCTTTGTGGGGCATGCCCCAAAGAATTCAGCTCTTTTGCCTGTAAAAAAAACACATACAATACCCCCCAACATTACAACCCACCACCCACATACCCCTAATCTAACCCAAACCCCCCTTAAATAAACCTAACACTAAGCCCCTGAAGATCTTCCTACCTTATCTTCACCATACCAGGTTCACCGATTGGTCCTCGGAAGTGTTGATCCAAGCCCAAGCGGGGGGCTGAAGAGTGACGTCCATCCTCGGGCTGAAGTCTGGATCCAAGCGGCGGCTGAAGAAATCCACCATCTTCTTCCAAGCCGACGCGGAACATCCTCTTCAACCGACGACTAGACGACGAATGACGGTTCCTTTAAATGACGTCATCCAAGATGGCGTCCCTCGAATTCCGATTGGCTGATAGGATTCTATCAGCCAATCGGAATTAAGGTAGGAATATTCTGATTGGCTGTTCCGATCAGCCAATAGAATGCAAGCTCAATCGGATTGAACGTGATTCTGATTGGCTGATTCCATCAGCCAATCAGAATATTCCTACCTTAATTCCGATTGGCTGATAGAATCCTATCAGCCAATCGGAATTCGAGGGACGCCATCTTGGATGACGTCATTTAAAGGAACCGTCATTCGTCGTCTAGTCGTTGGTTGAAGAGGATGTTCCGCGTCGGCTTGGAAGAAGATGGTTCCGCTCCACTCCAGAAGAAAGAAGATTGAAGATGCGGCTTGATAGAAGACTTCATCCCGATGATGGACTTCCGACTTCAGCCCGATGATGGATTTCTTCAGCCGCCGCTTGGATCCAGACTTCAGCCCGAGGATGGACATCACTCTTCAGCCCCCCGCTTGGGCTTGGATCAACACTTCCGAGGACCGATCGGTGAACCTGGTATGGTGAAGATAAGGTAGGAAGATCTTCAGGGGCTTAGTGTTAGGTTTATTTAAGGGGGGTTTGGGTTAGATTAGGGGTATGTGGGTGGTGGGTTGTAATGTTGGGGGGGGGGTTTGTATGTGTTTTTTTTACAGGCAAAAGAGCTGAATTCTTTGGGGCATGCCCCGCAAAGGGCCCTGTTCAGGGCTAGTAAGGTAAAAGAGCTTTGAACTTTTTTAATTTAGAATAGGGTAGGGCATTTTTTTATTTTGGGGGGCTTTGTTATTTTATTAGGGGGCTTAGAGTAGGTGTAATTAGTTTAAAATTGTTGTAATATTTTTCTAATGTTTGTAAATATTTTTTTATTTTTTGTAACTTAGTTCTTTTTTATTTTTTGTACTTTAGTTAGTTTATTTCATTGTATTTATTTGTAGATATTGTATTTAAATAATTTATTGATAGTGTAGTGTTAGGTTTAATTGTAGATAATTATTGGTATTTTATTTAATTAATTTATTGATAGTGTAGTGTTAGATTTAATTGTAACTTAGGTTAGGATTTATTTTACAGGTAATTTTGTAATTATTTTAACTATTTTAGCTATTAAATAGTTCTTAACTATTTAATAGCTATTGTACCTGGTTAAAATAAATACAAAGTTGCCTGTAAAATAAATATTAATCCTAAAATAGCTACAATATAATTATAATTTATGTTGTAGCTATATTAGGGTTTATTTTACAGGTAAGTATTTAGATTTAAATAGGAATAATTTATTTAATAAGAGTTAATTAATTTCGTTAGATTTAAATTATATTTAACTTAGGGGGGTGTTAGTGTTAGGGTTAGACTTAGCTTTATGGGTTAATACATTTATTAGAATAGCGGTGAGCTCCAGTCGGCAGATTAGGGGTTAATGTTTGAAGTTAGGTGTCAGCGATGTTAGGGAGGGCAGATTAGGGGTTAATACTATTTATTATAGGGTTAGTGAGGCGGATTAGGGGTTAATAACTTTTTTATAATAGCTGTGCGGTCCGCTCGGCAGATTAGGGGTTAATAAGTGTAGTTAGGTGGAGGCGACGTTGTGGGGGGGCAGATTAGGGGTTAATAAATATAATATAGGGGTCGGCGGTGTTAGGGGCAGCAGATTAGGGTTACATAGCTATAATGTAGCTGGCGGCGGCGTGCGGACGGCAGATTAGGGGTTAATAAGTGTAGGTAGCTGGCGGCGACGTTGTGGGGGGCAGATTAGGGGTTAATAAATATAATATAGGGGTCGGTGGTGTTAGGGGCAGCAGATTTGGGGTACATAGGGATAACGTAGTTGGCGGCAGTGTACGGAGCGGAAGATTAGGGGTTAAAAATTTATAGAGTGGCGGCGATGTGGGGGGGCCTCGGTTTAGGGGTACATAGGTAGTTTATGGGTGTTAGTGTACTTTAGAGCACAGTAGTTAAGAGCTTTATAAACCGGCGTTAGCCCAGAAAGATCTTAACTACTGACTTTTTTCTGCGGCTGGAGTTTTGTCATTATATTTCTAACGCTCACTTCAGCCACAACTCTAAATACCGGAGTTAGAAAGATCCCATTGAAAAGATAGGATACGCAATTGACGTAAGGGGATCTGCGGTATGGAAAAGTCGCGGCTGGAAAGTGAGCGTTAGACCCTTTCCTGACTGACTCCAAATACCAGGGGTAGCCTAAAACCAGCGTTAGGAGCCTCTAACGCTGGTTTTGACGGCTACCGCCAAACTCTAAATCTAGGCCTTAGTGCGTATGGACTAATTTGGAGCATCTACAACCTATTTATGAAATGTATCTTAAAAGCATTAAAATTGATAAAAATTTCCCAAATATAATGAAGGTTATTAGTGAGAATTAAGGTAAAATCCAAACCATTTTATGTTGTGATACAGACAGAGCATGTACTTAGGGTGAGTACTTACTGTGTGTTATAGTCAGTGTGTATCATAGGATGAGTACTTACTGTGTGTTATAGTCAGTGTATTATAGGATGAGTACTTACTGTGTGTTACAGTCAGTGTGTATCATAGGATGAGTACTTACTGTGTGTTATAGTCAGTGTATTATAGGATGAGTACTTACTGTGTGTTATACTCAGTCTGTATCTTAGGATGAGTACTTACTGTGTGTTATAGTCAGTGTGTATAATAGGATGAGTACTTACTGTGTGTTATACTCAGTCTGTATCATAGGATGAGTACTTACTGTGTGTTATAATCAGTGTGTATCATAGGGTGAGTACTTACTGTGTGTTATAGTCACTGTGTATCATAGGATCAGTACTTACTGTGTGTTATAGTCATTGTGTATCATAGGTTGAGAACTTACTGTGTGTTATAGTCACTGTGTATCATAGGATGAGTACTTACTGTGTGTTATAGTCAGTGTGTATCATAGGATGAGTACTTACTGTGTGTTATACTCAGTCTGTATCATAGGATGAGTACTTACTTTGTGTTATAGTCAGTGTGTATCATAGGGTGAGTACTTACTGTGTGTTATAGTCACTGTGTATTATAGGATGAGTACTTGCTGTGTGTTATAGTCAGTGTGTATCATAGGGTGAGTACTTACTGTGTATTATAGTCACTGTGTATCATAGGATGAGTACTTACTGTGTGTTATAGTCAGTGTATTATAGGATGAGTACTTACTGTGTGTTATAGTCAGTGTGTATCATAGGATTAGTACTTACTGTGTGTTATAGTCAGTGTATTATACAATGATTACTTACTGTGTGTAATAGTCAGTGTGTATCATAGGATGAGTACTTACTGTGTGTTATAGTCAGTGTTTATCATAGGATGAGTACGGAGTGTGTTATGGTTAGCGTATCATAGGATGAGTATGGAGTGTGTTATCATTAGTGTATCATATAATGAGTACAGTGTGTGCTATGGTCAGTGTATCATAGGGTGAGCATGCAGTGTGCTATGGTTAGTGTATCATAGGGTGAGTATGGAGTGTGCTATGGTCAGTGTATCATAGAATGAGTGTGGAGTGTGTTATGGTCAGTGTATCATAGGATGAGTATGGAGTGTCTTATGGTCAATGTATCATAGGGTGAGTATGGAGTTTATGGTCAGTGTATCATAGGATGAGTACGGAGTGTGTTATGGTCAGTGTATCATAGAATGAGTATGGAGTGTGTTATGGTCAGTGTATCATAGGATGAGTACCGGGTGTGCTATTGTCAGTGTATCATAGAATTAGTATGGAGTGTGTTATGGTCAGTATATTATAGGATGAGTACGGAGTGTGTTATGGTCAGTGTATCATAGGGTGAGTACGGAGTGTGTTATAGTCAGTGTATCATAGGATGAGTACAGAGTGTGTTGTCATTAGTATGTTATACAGGCTCTGAAAAGATAGTTGAGCTCTTCTAGATAACACATTGATTGTGTGGGGAAAATATTTGTTTATGTTTGTATATGTTCTGATAACTCAGTGCATGCTCTGGGGTGATCTAGTGGTATTTGTGTGATCATTGTGTACAGTAATCAAGTAGACTCCTCACATGCATTTAGCATCAGTGTGTATATATAAATATATGTATGTATATATAAATATATAAATATATGTATGTATATGTGTATATTCTATTCTTTTCTATTGGGTACTTGTAAAGTGCAAACTAATCACCCGTGAGGGTTTCAAGGCGCTATGGGAGGGGGGAGAGGGGGGCTAAGGGAAGACGATTCAGTCGAAGAGCCAAGTCTTGAGGTCCTTCCTGAAGTTTGTAAGGGAGGTGGATTGTCTGAGGAGCAGCAGGAGGGAGTTCAATGACCTTGCTGCCATATAGGAGAAGGATTTTTCTCCAGATGTTTTTGTCTTGATGCGGGGGATGACTGAGAGTGCTTGGTCGGCAGAGCGGAGTTGTCTGGAGGGGGTGTAGAAATTGACACACGTAGTTGATGTATTTAGGACCGATGTAGTGGAGAGCCTTGAATGCATGGGTTAGGAGCTTGAAGGGGATTCTCTTGTTGACGGGGAGCCAGTGTAGATTGCTTAGGTGTTCGGTGATGTGGTTTTGGTGAGGGATGTCGAGGATGAGTCTGGCTGAGGTGTTCTGGATGCGTTGGAGTCGTTTCTGGAGCTTGAAGGTGGACCCGGCGTAGAGTGCATTGCCGTAGTCCAGTCGACTACTGACGAGAGCGTGGGTGACAGATTTTCTAGTTTTGGTGGGGATCCGCTTGAAGATTTTTCGCAGTAGGTGGAGTATGTGAAAACAAGTCGAAGAGACGGCGTCCATGTCGGTCCATGGAAAGTGATGAGTCGAGGATGACGCCTAGATTTCGTGCATGGTGTGTTGGAGTTGGAGGGTGTCCGAGGGCTGTGGGCCACCAGGAGTCATCCCATGCAGATTTGGTGGGTCCAAGGAGGAGGATTTCAGTCTTGTCAGTGTTGAGTTTAAGACGGTTGTTGTTCATCCAGGTGGCAATGGCTGTAAGACGATATTGAGGTTGTGTTGTTGGACGATGGCGGCGAGGGGGGCCAATTAGATGTTGAAGAGGGTGGGGCTAAGAGAAGAGTCTTGGGGTACGCCGAAGCTTATTGCTATGGGATTGGAGGAGAAGGGTGGGAGTCTGACTTTCTGGGTTCTGCCGCTGAGGAAGGAGGTGATCCATTCCAGGGCCTTATTGCAGATGCCAGCATCGTGTAGCCGCGTGAGGAGGGTGCTGTGGGCTACAGTGTCGAATGCGGCTGAGAGGTCTAGAAGGATGAGGGCAGCAGTCTCTGCTTGGTCAAGCAGGGCGTGGAATTTGTCTGTGGCGGCGAGGAGGGCGGTCTCTGTGCTGTGATTGCTCCTGAAACCGGATTGGGAGGGGTCCAAGATTTGGTTGGTCTCGATGTGGTCAACAAGTTGTGCGTTGATTGCCTTCTCGATTACTTTGGCTGGAAAGGGGAGTAGAGAGATGGGGCAGTAGTTTTTAGGATCTATGGGGTCAACTGTGGGTTTCTTTAGCAGGGGTTTCAGCTCTGCATGCTTTTAGTCTTCTGGGAAGGTGCCAGTTTTGATGGAGCAGTTTATGGTGAGGCAGAGTTCGTGGGCGAGGGTAAAATCCACTTTGTTGAATATGTGGTGCGGGCATGGGTCTGAGGGTGCCCCGGAGTGGATAGATTTCATGATTCTGAGTGTGTCCTCCGTGGTGAGGGGGCTCTAGGTAGTCCGTAGACGGTGGCATGTGGTGGGTGTGGGTGAGGTGGTGATGGGTGGATCGGTGGTGAGTGGTGAGTTCTGGAGCTCAAGGCTGTCATAGATGATCTTGCAGTGGAAGTAAGTAGTGATGTTGTTGCAGAGGTCCTGGGAGGGTGGGATGTCATTAGTATCACTGTTGGGTTTGGAGAATTCCTTGATGACTGTTAACAGCTCCTTGCTGTTGTGAGTTTTGGCGTGAATTCTGTCTAGGATAGCGGTTTTCTTTGTGGTTTTGATGAGGTGGTGGTGGGTGGTGACGGCTTCTTTGTAGGCGGATTTGTCCGGGGGGGACTTGCTGGATCTCCATGTTCTCTCTAATCGTCTTCAGTGGCATTTGGAGTCCTGGAGGGTGGGGGTGAACCAGCTGGCCTTGTTGGTGGGCTGGTGGCTGGACGGTTTCTTGAGGGGGGCAAGGGTATTTGCGCAGTCTGTGATCCAGCAATGTAGGTGGCGGGCGCAGGAGTTGGCGTCAGTGGAGGTCACTGGGGGGGACTTGATCAGGGTGGAGTGCAGTTGTTCTTGGGTGATGTTATTCCAGTTTCTGCGGGGCAGGTGGTGATGCCAGAGGTGTGTGGTGGGTTTGTTGAAGGAGAAGTGTATACAGTGATGGTCAGTCCAGTGGAGTTAGGTTATGTGGTTGACTGAGATGTGGTTGCCTGCGGAAAAGATCGGGTTGAGGGTGTGTCTGGCTATGTGGGTTGAGGCATTAACAAGTTGCTTCAGTCCAATGGTTCCAAGGTTTTCCAGGAGGTTGGTGGTGTTGTGGTCATTGGGGTTGTCTAGATGGAAGTTGAGGTCGCCGAGTAGGATGTAGTCCTTTGAGGCAAGGGAGTGGGGTGCAAGGTGATCGGTGATGGAGTCACAGAAGGCGGGACATGGTCCTGGAGGTCTGTAGATAAGGGTGCCGCGGAGGGTGGTTTACCTTGATTTTGAAGTGTAGATGTTCCCAGTCTGGTCAGTGATCATTGGAGGTGGTTGTGACTTGGATGGAGTGTTTGTGGATGATGGCAATACCTGCTCCAGGTAGGTTGCTGCGGTCTTTGTGGGAGATTTTATAGCCATCGGGGATGGCGATGGCGATGTTTGGCGCTGATGTCGGATTGGGCCAGGTTTCGGTGAGGAAAGCGATGTCTGGGGAGATGGAGTCGAGCAGGTTCCAGATTTCGATGGTGTGCTTGTGGGTGGAGCGGGTGTTGAGGAGGATGCAGTTGAGGTTCTCGTGGCTGTTGGAGTGAGGGATGTTTGGCAGGTTTGTGGTCGGGAGGGCGGTGAAAGAGCAATTGCGGCAGGTGAATGGTCCTCTGATGTTTGTCGGGGATGCGAGGTGGCATGCTGATTTACCGATGTTGAGAGAGCAAAGGGTGCTGGTGTTATAGCGGTGGCGGGTGCGGAGGTCATGGTTCATGGTGCTGGGAGCGATCCAGGCGCGGACGGGTGCTGACCAGCTTACCTTTGGTGCACCTTTAGCATGCCATAGGCGTGCCCACTGCACGAGTCCGCTGCGCAGTCGCACAGCGATTGCAAGTATATAGAGCTGGGAGGGGGGAAGGGTTGGAACAGGAAGTTAGAACAATACAGCAGGGCAGTGAGTCCCAGAAGGGACTGAGCAGAACAGCAGAGAATGCAAGTATATAGAGCTGGGAGGGGGGAAGGGTTGGAGCAGGAAGTCAGAACAATACAGTAGGGCAGGGAGTCCCAGAAGGAACTGAGCAGAACAGCAGAGAATGCAAGTATATAGAGCTGGGAGGGGGGAAGGGTTGGATCAGGAAGTCAGAACAATACAGCAGGGCAGGGAGTCCCAGAAGGCCCTACTCAACCAAGGAGAGACTGCCGCCCTCATCCTTCTAGACCTCTCAGCCTCATTCGACACTGTAGCCCACAGAAATATATGTATGTATAAGTGTATATATAATTAAATGTATGTATAAATATATGTATATGTGTATATATATATATATATGTATATGTGTATATATAAATATATGTATGTATATGTGTATATATAAATATATGTATGTATATGTGTATATATAAATATATGTATGTGTATGTATATATATATATATATATATATATATACTGTATATGGGTATATATAAATATATGTATGTATAAGTGTGTATATAATTAAATGTATGTATATGTGTATATATAAATATATGTATGTATAAGTGTATATATAAATATATGTATATGTGTATATATAAATATATGTATGTATATGTGTATATATAAATATATGTATATGTGTATATATAAATATATGTATGTATATGTGTATATATAAATATATGTATATGTGTATATATAAATATATGTATATGTGTATATATAAATATATGTATATGTGTATATATAAATATATGTATATGTGTATATATAAATATATGTATGTATAAGTGTATATATAATTATATGGAATGATATTTTGTCTGATTGTTCAGTACGCCTAATCCTGTTATTAATTTCCTATAAATCGAACCTTTTCAAAACTATCAGGGATGAGATAGGGGTTTTGCAGACAGAAATGAATTCTCAGCAATTAGAGGCCAGTTTTGCTAAATTTGATGGTATTTTAAAAATAACAGTAGCACAGGTGAAAAAAGCAGTTCTTGAAACAAAACAGACAAAATTTATTAGAGATCAGACAGATTACAACAGTAACACCGTCTATATATGGAAGCGGGCAGATACTAGGCCCAGAAGGCAGTATAGAGGCAGGTCAAGAAATAGACGCAATAATAGTAAGAGCAAAAACACAGATAAAGATCAAGCGTCTACACATAACACAGAAGTTAAGCGGGTGGACATATTCAGACACTGATTTTTAGTCAGGGGAAGATACTGGGGCCTCAAGTGGTGAGGAAGTACTTAAAAATGCCCATCAGGCATCAACATCACAGCTAATAATGTGTCAGGGTTTACTCTCACAGACCCACAAATTTCTTTACTTAGTCATGGCTTGAATTTTGCACCAACTAACCACTTTAATGTTTTTAATACTATCCTTGACGTAAACAAATTCATACGTAACATGACTCTTCAAAGATATTTCTGTACTGAACCCTCACAGCCCCAACAGGGGGACACTACTGACTATCAACTTGCACGACCCACTCATGCCTCAAAATTGAGTAAATTAACATTTGATGAAACATGTGACCTTATAAACTTGGAGTGTTTATCACATGATACCTTGACAGAGACAAATAGACAATGTATCAATGCCTCTAGTGGTTTCCAGAATAAGTCACAGTTCTACCCTATTCATACCAGGGGTTCCACCCTAGAGACTTTCTTTAAAAGGGTGGAACGTGACCTAATTAAACTCAAAGATTCAGTTGGTTATCATACCCCAAATTTATCTATGTCTGAGAGAGCCACCCTTAAGGAGCTCCAAGAGAACAAAGACATTGTTATACGTACAGCCGATAAGGGCGGCTCTGTCGTGGTCTTAGACAAGGTTGACTATGTAAATGAGGCACTACGCCAATTTAACAACATTGGAGATTATATTCCTTTGGATAGGGATCCCACTGCTACATTCAAGAAGGAATTGTTGGGCATTTTGGATGATGGATTGGAAGATGGGCACTACGACCGAAAAACCTTTGAGTTTTTGGTTGTTGATCATCCGGTGGTGCCCATCTTCCACCACTTACCCAAGGTCCATAAATTCCTGACAGACATCAGGGGTCGACCTATAGTTAGTGGTATCAACTCCTTGTTGGAACATGTCTCGCAATGGGTTGAGTCTTCTTCAACCATTGGTCCAAAATTTGATTAGCTATATCCAAGAAACTAAAGATGTAATCTGCGCCCTTGACAAATTAAAATGGAAGAGTGATTGCTATAAGTGGGCTACTATTGATGTAGTAGCATTGTACTCCTTTATTCCCCACGAGGAGGGCTTAACAGCGGTTGGTTTTTTTCTGGAATATTATTCTGATTTCTCTACAGATTTGCATTGCTTTATACTCAGAGTATTGAAGTTTTTGCTTACTCATAATTATTTTTCTTTTGAATATAGATTCTATCTCCAGAGATATGGGACAGCTATGTGGGCCAAGTTTGCCCCCTCCTATGCCAACCTTTTCATGGGTTGGTGGGAGCTGTCCCACATCTATGGAGATGGAAACCCCTTTAGGGATATAATTTATTTTTACGTTCGTTTTATAGACGATTTGCTGCTTGTATTCAAAGGGAATGAATCTCAGTTTACATCCTTCGTTGCGTATTTGAATTCTAATAATATTGGAATCAAATTTACTTATGAATTAAGAGAATGTGAGATCAACTTTTTGGACATTACCATCAAGGGTACAGATGATGGAAAGGTTCTCACAGAGATTTACAGGAAGCCCATAGCTGGGAATACTCTGCTCCATGCGAGCAGTTGTCACCATAAGCATGTACCCTATGCTGTGGCTAAAGGACAGTTTATTAGGGTTAAACGCAACTGTACACTACCTGATAAGTATACTGAACAATCACAAGACTTAACTAACAAGCTAAAGAGCAGGGGCTACAGCTCCAATGTGATCAAAAAGGCCAGAAATCAGGTAAATATGCTGGACAGGGTACAAACCTTGGACACAACTAGGAGCACTAATAACAGATCTGATAGTGAACACAAAGGAGGGACCTTTGTCACAGAGTATAGTCAGGAATACACAGAAATCTGTAAAATAGTGAAGAAACATTTCTCCTTTCTGGCTGAGGATGACAAATTAGAAAACTGCATTTCCCAAGGGCTACGGTGTTCCTATAGGAAAACAAGTACTCTAGGAAATTTATTGTCACCGTCTGTGTTGCCTAAGATAAACACACGACAGAGCTCCTGGCTTATACCTAGAGGCATTTTCAAATGCCTTAATAAATGCAGGGTATGTGACTTTGTTCTCCCTTCAGACAGTATCATATCTGAGGTTACAGGTGAAAGGTTTCCTATCCAGTCTCGTCTGAAGTGCACCTCTACATACGTTGTATATGTTTTGAGTTGCACTCTCTGTCATTTACAGTATGTGGGACTCACCACAACTGAGGTGAAAGTTCGCATCCACAATCATCTGCCCACAATACAAGCGGGTACGGCATCTACACCTTTGGTGCAGCACTTTGCTAAAAGTCACCACAGCAGTGTTAATTCACTTAGATGGCAGGCCATTGAATGGGTTACTTGCTCTCGAAGAGGAGGGTATAGAGACAGGCTGCTGCAGAAGAGGGAAATGTTTTGCATTTTCAGACTTCAGACTCGTGTACCCACTGGTTTGAACTCTGAATATGACCTAATTAATTTTTGATACTTTATTGGTCGCACTCAGACACTCTGTAATTGAATTGCACTCAGATGTACGGTATGCTGTAATTTATAGTTCAGATACAGGTGATACTCCAAACAATGTAACAGTATAAGTGCAAATATGCTCGTATATGTTCCACTGTTAAATAGAGAACATTGAACTCCTGACTTAAGGTATAAATAGTATGGACAGTGAAAAAACGGTATCTAAGTATATAAAGATTACCTGGTGTCCGTTGTATATCTCTTCGTGGGTAGTGAGAAAATTACCTTATGTCCGTTATATGTCTCTACGTGGATAGTGAGGCTCCTTGTGATCGGAAATAAAGATACTCCTCAGTCTCTTGTGAGAAAAGCTTGAATACTGATAAGAGGATCCGCTACAAGGAAAAAACAAACAGCCGCAAACATTGCAAATAAAGGCCAACTTTATTGAAAGTCAAGGTGAAGCCCAGGTACATACAAGCTCGGGAGGGAGCACAAAGAATGAAACGTCCGACGCGTTTCCTGCCCGGAGGCACTTCGTCAGGGACTTACACACAGTAAAACACTTGGTTCTTTTAAACATGTATTACTTCCTGTTACGTATGCTTACCTGTGTTGCAGCACACCTGTTGTCTTAGGTTAATTACGTCCGGCAGTCTGCACTCCTGGTCTGGTCGTATTCAGCTATTGCGCGCATGCGCCATCGATAACTTACAGTCAAGTGTACACTCTTAGTATATGGATCTTTTATCCACAAGTGCCGCTGTCAGTCCGTTAGCTGTCTACGACAAGATCACGAAGCATCCGCTAATGGTTGCATATTACCGCAAATACAACAGATAAGACAAATACGTAACAGTTTATTACCAATAGATGTATACATTTTTAATATAGAACATCACACTAAATGTAAAAAAATTATATATTTAAATAAAATTTGAACCAAAAAGCTATTCCTTGCCTGACATCTAAGTCTGTTCTCATGTTACTTGATAATATTTCACAAACCTATTAAATCATGCACTGAGAGGGAAAAGGAGTTCCCGGGATCTAAAGCTGAACCATATAATAATTATATATATATATATGTATGGATATTCAGATATCCAAAAATACCCCATTTATGAAACTTAACTACGAATTATATATAATTCTACCTAATTATAAGTATATTATTTTCTTTTACTTAGTTTCATTTTTATTTTGTTTAACATTTCATCTCGTGACCTTCTACTTTGTATTGTAAATATTTCATCAGAAAAGTGGAGTTATTCAGTGTCCTTATTGATTGGTTTAACTCAGTATACCTGTATATGTATATAGTTTATACTGTATTGTATATATTGTTATTCCAATCGTTGTTCCACCTGATTCGCAACCCAAATAATATAAACATAGATATAAATATATGGCCTTTAATTTTAATTTTAGCATATCTCTTAAAAGTGAACTACGTGTCTGTGTATGCTATTGCTTAATATAGTGACTGACTCTGTTTAGAATCTGTTTCATTCTATACCCTTGTTTTTGTGACTAAGAATGAAATAAAATTAATGAAAATTAATAAAAATTAATAAAAATAATAATAATAACATTTGGTGATCTTGGTGCCTAAAGTGCTGTTAATAATGTAATAATTTAATAATATCTTATTATCATTGTATTCATTATTATTGTGTGTAGTGAACTTCCGTGATTCATAAACACTCACTGTACTAACTATTGCAATTGGTGTGTGATTAGTGTGTGATTTAAAACTATAAACTAACAAATGAATGTGAATAAGTATTGACTTTAACGTGACTAATCCACTCACTAATAAAAATTAAAATCAGGATTAAAGTTGATTGAGATTTCTTTATTAGAGTTAATATTATAGTTGGTGTTTATCTTATCTTACCAATGAGGAAATCGTTGTATATATTGTATACCTCCTATACATCAATATCCTCTTTAAATAGAAAAAATTCTCTACTTATAAGGCTATATATTACTCATTATATATGTTCTTGGGTTGTATATATATGCTAACTTCCTTTCTACAAAGTATGGTTATGGATGGTCGTACTCTTAGGGGATTTGAAATTTTGGAGATCCGGAACCAACAGATTGCTATACCAACATCTGCTGCAATCCCTATCTTAGATGTTGTGTGTGGTGGGTTGTTGGATCACATTTACTATTTCTAAACTACGTTTGTCTGATTACCTTAGTCTACAAAGTATCTAAGATCTGTAATTTTATTTATTCCAAGTGGGACTCCTGTGGATAGATTGAAGATCCAAAAGGCCTCTTTCCTGTTTAATGCAGCTACCCTGTCACCTCCTTTAACACTTTTGATAGCTGTATCGATACCTTGAAACCCTAACACTGTGCCTATATTAGTATCATTAATCGGTATTCCCATAGTATTAAAGTGTGCCACAAAATGTTTTGCTATGGGAGTTTTCGGAGGGTCTTGTTTAATGGATAACAGGTGTTCTCGGATTCGATCTTTGAGCAGTCTTGTGGTTCTACCTACATATTGTTTGTGGCACAGATTGCATGTAATTAGATAAACCACAAAATTAGAATGACAAGTCATTCTATGTCTAATTTCAAAGGTTTTACCAGTGACAGTAGATTTAAAATAATTACCTGAGATGACAAAATCACAACTTTTAAATGGTATTCTTTTGCACTTAAAGAACCCAGTCTGACTTTGTAACCATGTGGTTACCAGACCAGGAGTGCAGACTGCCGGACGTAATTAACCTAAGACAACAGGTGTGCTGCAACACAGGTAAGCATACGTAACAGGAAGTAATACATGTTTAAAAGAACCAAGTGTTTTACTGTGTGTAAGTCCCTGACGAAGTGCCTCCGGGCAGGAAACGCGTCGGACGTTTCATTCTTTGTGCTCCCTCCCGAGCTTGTATGTACCTGGGCTTCACCTTGACTTTCAATAAAGTCGGCCTTTATTTGCAATGTTTGCGGCTGTTTGTTTTTTCCTTGTAGCGGATCCTCTTATCACTAATTAATTTTTGGCAATGAACAAATGTGCCGTAGGTCATTGTTCCCTCTTCTGCAGCGGCTGTCTCTATACCATCCACCCATCTATTTATGTATTTATCTATTCATTCATTCATTAGTATTTTCCATTTTCTACTATGGTGGGTGTGGGGTCCATATGATGCTATAGGTTTTATTTCTACATAGAGTTAGATATATATGTCTATATGTGTTTTCAGTCCAGCTTAGCCTGGAACATTTGCACTGTATTAACATTGTACCAACACAAACTCATGTAGTTATATGGGGCCATGTTGCCACAGTACACCCTAGTGTTTTGGGCCAGCTTCTGTGTATATAGTTAGATTTCCTCTCAACAAATACTTTGCACTTTTTTGCATGCTTGTTATGTTATTGGTCTAGGTCTAGCAAACAGCATTATACCTATTACTGTAGTCGAACTTGACATTTGAAATTTCTAGGAGGTTTATAACTACAATGTACTGTATCATACCCCAGTATTTGTATTGTCAATTCATTATGCTATGTTCGATTTTAGACCTGTTACGGCTTTTATATAACCTACCTTCATGCATGCCTTTTTTGAACAGCACAAAAGTGAATTAAGTTAATATCTATTAATTTATCAATTCAGTTTTCACTGATTTTTCAGAAGACACTTTGGTAATAGGCGCTTTGTATTTAAATTTTAGATTGAATTGTAGCACTCAATTGCTAAGGCACTCATAGAGTTAAATTGTATCACAATGTGTATTTTTTTTTTACCCAATCAGGGCGACCCTGGTGCTTTTTAAGGTGCTCAGGTGCATAGTCCAGTAGCTATGATTACGGCCCCTGGCCGAAACATGTTAGCGGACTCATCGTTGTGATTGTACTTGTGACGCTTCCTGGAGTGTTTTTTACTCATGTTATAATAAAGACTTTTGCTTTTATTTAAAGACCACTGCTAGCAACTTTTTTCTACTTTACTTATAATTAAATGTATGTATATGTGTATATATAAATATATGTATGTATATGGGTATATATAAATATATGTATATGTGTGTATATATGTGTATATATATATATATATATATATATATATATGTATATATGTGTGTGTATGTATATATGTGTGTGTATGTATATATATATATATGTATATATATGTGTATATGTGTGTATATGTGTGTATGTGTGTGTGTGTGTGTGTGTGTGGGTATATGTTGTGTGTGTATGTTGTGTGTGTGTGTATATGGTGTGTGTATGTGTGTGTATGTGTGAGTGTGTGTGTATGTGTGTGTGTGTATGTGTGAGTGTGTATGTGTGTGTGTGTGTATGTGTATGTGTGTGTATGTGTGTGTGTGTATATGTTGTGCGTGTGTGTATATGTTGTGTGTGTATATGTTGTGTGTGTGTGTATATGGTGTGTGTGTGTGTATATGGTGTGTGTGTGTGTGTGTGTATATGTTGTGTGTGTGTGTGTGTGTGTATATGGTGTGTGTGTGTATATGTTGTGTGTGTGTATATAAGTATATGTTGTGTGTGTGTGTATATGGTGTGTGTGTGTGTGTGTATATGGTGTGTGTGTGTATATGTTGTGTGTGTTTATAAGTATATGTTGTGTGTGTGTGTATATGTTGTGTGTGTGTATATAAGTATATGGTGTGTGTGTGTGTATATGTTGTGTGTGTTTATAAGTATATGTTGTGTGTGTGTGTGTATATGTTGTGTGTGTTTATAAGTATATGTTGTGTGTGTGTGTATATGTTGTGTGTGTGTATATAAGTATATGGTGTGTGTGTGTGTATATGTTGTGTGTGTTTATAAGTATATGTTGTGTGTGTGTGTGTATATGTTGTGTGTGTTTATAAGTATATGTTGTGTGTGTGTGTGTGTATATGTTGTGTGTGTTTATAAGTATATGTTGTGTGTGTGTGTGTATATGTTGTGCGTGTGTATATAAGTATATGTTGTGTGTATATAATATTTCCTATTGAAGAGTAAGAAGTTTCAGTAACTTTTTTTATGTTTTTTGACATTTTTACACAAAGTCTTTTGATACATCACACGCTTTTGTTCAAGGAACGTGTCTGGCATCGTGTAGCTGGAAACAATAATTAAATTGCTATGACTCATTTCACCATGAACTCAGCACGGGATTATACTAGAAAGAAATACATAGAAAAATACAAGGAAAAGAAAACCCCAAGCTTGGAGAGAACATTAGGAAACAGGAGTCGATAAGAACCAGATTGACAGATCATTTCAAAAGAACAATGCGCAGCATTTATATGGCTACTCCATAAAGACTTTCGTAATTTGTAACTCAAAACATTTCTGTTGTGTTCTCCGGAACTGTGCGCTGCCTGGGACATTTCTGGGAGTACATTCAGCTGGTAGGTGCTATAAAAAGTTCCTGCGATTGTTGCTAACCACTGATGCCTGCTTTGTATTAATTTGTCATAAGTATCCAATAAAACACTGATTAGTTTCCCATTAATCATAATTATTCACACAAGAAATAGCCTCAACAGGACACAAATTGTCTTTCTTTCACTACAGAGCTATTTTTATGACTGTATGTGTATGAATAATCAGCTTTTGTGATCCCTGGGCTGATATGTTGTCAGATAAGCCAACTCTAGCTATCATGTACGTAAATCACTGTCATGTTATGGTTCGGTACACTGTCAGGAGATTCTTTGTTATGTGATGTAAATATGAGATCCGCCCCGCAGCCAGACCAGACTATCGACCAGGCCTTCAATACCCTATGCGCATGATGTTAATACATTTTAGGGATTCTTTAATGCAATAATTATCAGCACCAAGTGACCTTGACTGCGGTTCCTACAGACCACCTAAGCTTGTGTCATCCAGCTCACTAGCTCTGCTCTGGAATTACCTTCAAGGGGGGAGGAAGTCAACATGAAAGTTTCCTGATCTAGTTTATTTATTTTCCCCTCTTTTTCTAGTTCTCAATTGTCAAAAGCATCTTGTTGTGAGATCGCACTGAGGTAGGTTTAGGAGCGTGCACATATTTATCTTATATTGTGTTTTTAAATGTAGCTTTTTCTTATGGGACTATTATCAGGTAGGCTTAGGAGCATGCACGTGTCTTCAGTACTATACGGCAGCTCTGTTTGCTACAATGTTTTTAGTAATGTTATACATATAATGATCCGGATAGTATGCTTTCATACAACGGAGCTAAGCTTCAGCAATTGATATCAAATGAGAGACGCCAATTTGATAGCACAAGTAAACTGGAGTCTGTTTAAAATGATATGTGTTATCTGAATCATAATTGGTTAATGTTGACTAATAGGTATCTTTAACGTTGATTGAGGTCTTTTGGAATATTCTTTGTATAGAGTAATAGGCATATTGTACTCTGTATCTTCACCTATAATCGTCTTGTGGTATTTCCATTGTTTTCAGTTTGGCTTCCACACCATCTCCATTCTGATCCATAAGGGATTAAAGGCTTACCTTGTCGATCCCAGGAAAGAGGGGGGAAAATATAACCTTCAATAAACAGCAAACATAACTATGCTTTAACTGGCCCACGGGGCCTAACCTTAATAATGGCAATAACTGTGCTTTAACTGGCCCACGGGGCCTAACCTTAATAAAGACAGACACAAGTGTTTGGGTAAAATTTGAACCATCACTGGTCCCTTTTATTAACCTATAACTTTAGGATTAACTATTAAATAAACTGACAGATAAATAATTCAACAGATGGCGGCAAATGAGAGGCTAAGACTAACCCCCCGGACTACAGAGGAGAGCGGCCTGATGGAAGGAAACAGCAGAAAACTCTGCACGAGAAATGGAAATGCTACTAGGGGTGTTACAAGTTCTTCTGGCCTACCTACCCGGAGGGAGGGGCACTCCAGTTAACTGAAGTAATCGGGCCCCACCCTCATCAGCCTGGCCATCACTCCCCCCTGTTCGCCGCTACTGGGCCGCAAACCTCCCGCCACAAGGGATAGCATCTCAGGTATCACTTGCCGCCACCCACCCGACCTGACTTACAGGAAGGGAGCGAGAGCCTTTGACAAATCCCCTAAAAATAAGTCTAGCCCTAAATCAGATAAATGAACCCCATCAGGTCTATAGAGCTCCCGCTTGTCGGCTGTAATGGCATCGTGCCATACCACGAAGCCCTGGGTACCAGTGACGGCCGCACCCACATCCCTGTTCAGCTTCTTTCTCACCCTATAGGCTGCGCCTGAGGATCCCATATATCGCCATTGGCGCCGCGCTATTACATTAGACCATCCTATAATTACCCCCGGCATCCATGCCCTAAGCCAGCCTAAGTCAGACTGAATAATTTTGGTCAATTCTAGAGATGGAATGGCGCCCATGTCATTACCCCCTAAGTGTATTAAAATAATGTGAGGTTTACCCCACCGTCTATGGGCATCTGTGAGAACATTGGGGAGCTGGGGCCAGCACAAACCCTTAAACCCCAGCCATCGGATGGAAGCCTTGGATGCGGGAAAACCCAAATTCTGCCACCCAACCCTGGTGAGAGCATGGATCGCTGCCCAATGAATGAAGGAATGGCCCACGATCCATACCCTTGTTGAAGCCTTGCGTACACCTACACCTGGAAGATAGAAACAAGTGTTATCTAAGAATGGAATCAACAAACTCCCCCCCCCCTTATTTCCGCATTACACATGGTGAGAACCACTGCTACCAGATAATGGGCGAACATATAACTTATACCGGTTTGATCGCCAGCGACCCAATGTTTTAATAGTATGCTCCTGCGCCCCCTGCAATGCAGCATCTGTAGCCGCTCCAATGCGGAACGATTTAGGGGTAATCCTGGAGGGGTCAAAACCAGCTGTTTCTACCGCAAGCGCCAAGACTCTACGAAACTGGTAGATAGAAAGAGCCGTTCCGTGTACCAAAAATTGGCCAGCCACCACTGGCCTATGGCGCACGTATGCTGCCAAAGTCACCATGGGGCAGCAAGGATCCCCTTGCTCTGTAAAAGTTAGCCAAGTACCCTTAGCCGCTTGATCTGTTTTTGATTTAGGTATAAAAAGTAAGACAGCAGGTGGCAAAATTTTGACATGGTCAAATTGCACCCCTCTGTTCATATGCTTTTTCGACGGGGACACTAGTTCTGTAATTCACAGGGCCCCTGCGAATGCCAGGACGAAGGCTGCTTTGAAAAGTAAGACCTGAAATTCCGACTTACAAATGCTAGGTAAAACCGCTACCAGCCTCTCAAGCCGGTCCCGAGTAATAGGTTCCCTAATATCTCCCTTGTTGGGCTGCATCCGCCCCCAACCCTTGAGAGTCTGTCTAATGAAAAAACAGCCTGTGGGGTCCCCTGAACCCAGTAGTTTGAAGAAAAATTATAGGGCTGCCATGCGTGACTGGACCGCCCCTTTCCGCAAACCTTGCGCTTGCATGCTTACTAGCCACTCACCCAGCATCACTTGAGAGCTGACTGATGACTCCGCTCTCCGCGTAGTGCAGAATTGGTCCCATTCCTTCCAGTGGCTAACGTAGGTTCGCCAGGTTGCTGGGGCGAGGGATGAGCGGACTAATGGGATTAAGGATAGTCATGTTCCACTAGCTGCCAAAGAAAACCGGGACAGGTTAGCCCTGCCTCTGCCGCCCGTGGCACTAATCGTCTAAAAGTAGCCCAATCAAATCTAGATAGGGCATCTGCTATAACGTTATTGACCCCTGGCACGTGACTTGCTTGGAAATTAATGTTGAGCTGGAGGCACCTCAAAACTAAATGCCGCAACAATCGAACCACAGTTACAGAGGAAGCAGAAAGTCTATTAATGGAATGCACAACACTTAAGTTATCTGTCCAAAATATTACCGACCTATTCCGCAACCTCTGCCCCCACAGCTCAACCGCCATGACAATTGGGAACAATTCAAGGAGGGTCATGTTCCTGATCAGGGGAGTAGAACTCCATTCCAAAGGCCAGGGTCCGGCGCACCATTCCCCTTGGAAATAGGCACCATAACCCTGGGACCCCGCTGCGTCTGTAAACAGATGCAGAATCTGACTAGATAGCGGGGCATCTCGCCAGACAGTAATTCCGTTAAATTAGCTTAAAAACATATTCCAGACTTTTAGGTCATCCCTCATGCCCTGTGATACAAGTATTTTCATTGACACGCTATGGTTGCCCTTAAGCGGACTTTCCAGCCTCCTATTAAAAACCCTGCCCATTGGGATCACCCTACAGGCAAAGTTTAACAACCCTAAAAGGGACTGCAATTCCCTCAAAGATACGTATTTTTTGGAAACAGCCGCCCTAACTGAAACCAACATGTTTTGTACCTTTTCCGTAGGCAACCTGCATATCATCTGCAAGGTGTCTATTTCAATACCCAGGAAGGTCAAAGTAGTACATGGATCCTGTGTCTTATCCTCTGCTAAAGGGACCCCAAGTTGTGACATGAGACTCCTCATCTCAACCATAAGGTGGCTACACCTGTCTGTATTGCACTCCCCTACCAGGAGGAAATCATCGAGGTAGTGTGCTACGTAGTCCCCTCCCACCAATTTAGCTACTGCCCAGTGTAAAAATTTACTAAAACATTCGAACATAGAGGATGAGATGGCACACCCCATGGGTAAGCATCTGTCCACGTAGTAATTATCCTCAAATTTACATCCCATAAGGTGAAATGATGAAGGGTGCAAAGGAAGGAGACGAAAGGCGGATTCGATATCCAGTTTCGCCAATAAGGCACCTCTCCCGGACCCAAGGACTAGATCAAGAGCTTTATCAAATGATTGGTAGTGAACCGTGCTAAGCTCCGGGGCAATCGCATCATTGACTGATTGGCCCCTGGGGTAAGAGAGATGCTGTATTAGGCGGAACTTTCCTGGTTCCTACTTTGGGACCACCCCCAGAGGGGAGATAACCAAGTTATCCATAGGAGGGACACGAAAGGGGCCCACTACTCTCCCCAAAGCTATTTCCTTCGCTAGCTTCTCCCTGACCACCCCTGGGTATTGATAGGCAGATTTCAAATTACCATGATTGTGCAAACCCACCACAGGTTTATTGGTGGGTATCACAAAACCATCCCTAAATCCCGCCAAGAGCAAGCCTGCTGCTTGGCGGTCAGGATATGTGTGCAACCACAGCTCAAGAGCGTCCACCCTCACCGGGGTGGGCGCCCTTAGCAGCAAGGGGTTGCCGTGCTGTTGATTTGTCCGTGTTAGTGTCCTTTCTTCGGGAGCAATCCGCTTCCGGGTGCGGCGCGCCGCAGAACTTGCATACATGCCGGTACAGGCATGCTGTGCCCTTATCGCACCTCTTCTCTTGAAAGGCCCAGCACTCCCTACCCTTACGCCTGCTCTTGCTTTGAAAACGGGGCCCCGTGCCCCTGTTACTTGGCGGTGGTGAGGGTGATCTCTCAGCGCCCAGACGGGACCACAAATGCATTTCTTGAGACCCGAATGCTAGCGTTGAATTGCCATCCATTTTCCTCCGGAAATTGGAATCATAGTCCCTCCACACTCCCTCTTTATGGTGCTGGTAAATCCAATGGATTGTGTCAGCGTGCTTAAGGAGTTCCTGTCCTTGGTCTGGAAATTTATCTAAGTAGCAAGAGGAAAGGATCCGGAAACACTTGAGCCACTCGTCAAATGTTTCTGGTCGCTTGACTCTTTTAGGGCCTGTTCCATCCGCACTCTTCTCTTTTTGCCTATGCGCCTCAAGGGAAAGTTCGAAAATGTTAACATATCTGCCCTCTTGAATTCTCCTTACCAATTTCTTCTTCAGGTGACCATGAAGGGAGAAAATTGGGCAGGACAAAGCATCGCCAGCTAAAGCTAATTTCCTGCTGACCACTGCTGGGCAGTGGCTACTGTGGTTACTACCTCATTTCTCTGATCTTTCTGTAACTTGTCTGACCTCATTTCCTTAAGCATCTTGTACATACGTTTTTGCCCCTTAGTTTTTAAGCCTAAAGACGTGTCACTACTTAAATCAGAGTCAGTAGAGGAAGAATCAGATAAGTGTTCCCTAGGGTGATTAGGTGCATATGCCTCACTATTGCCAGCTGAGGATGTGTTTGGGGCCTCCGCTGCGGATGCTGCTGCAGCTACAGGAGTCTGTGGAGCTGCCGAGGTTACACCTTCAGGGACGATAGAGGGGGCCTGCTGTGCTGTTGATGGGGCCTGCTGTGCTGCTGATGAGGCCGTTGCAGCGGATGAGGAAGCTGTTCCAGTGGATGACATTCCGGATGCGTTCTGTTTCCCGGACAAAACTTCCTGCAAGACAGAGAGGAAATCGCGAGCACTTTGCCCTTGAACCAGGGGAAGCCCAGGTGTGACCTGAGGTGCCCCAAACCCTAATTGTGGCACATTCACAGCATCAGGCACACTCTTTTGCAACTGCGCCTGAACAGTGTTAACGTTTGCCACATTCTGGCCATTCGAACCCCCATGAACAGGAACATTATCAGCAGGAACCGTTTGCACTGGCACATGAATAACATTAATATTAGCAGCCATATTAGAATCACTTGCAGCATTCATCCCAGCCATTCCCACATGCAAATCCCTAATAGTATTATCCATGCTCATAGCCGCATTAACTGAGCTGGGCCTAGCTGCATAATTGTTTGCGTGAAAAAGGGTGTGTGTACAAGCGCTAAGGTAATCCCCAAGCTGTATCCAAACAGAGATCCTAACCAACCTCCAAAAAATATGCACAAGTAGTAAGAAGTGAATACAGCGCCAACAAGAGGCCAAGGGATAAATATACTCACAGAGAGATAAAAGAAGATTATTTAATGAACCATGTTAAAAAGCATCAGTAATAAAAGACTATATATAAAAAATGTAAAAAGCACATATAAATAAAATTACAAATACAGGAATATCTTACAGAAGCGGCTCAAAGGGCCAAAGCTGATAATTACAATAAAAACAGAGGTAATAACAGGTGATCAGTGTGAGTGGTACACCAGAATAAGAGTGTATACTGATAAAACAGAATTAGCCTAAGTGCAACTGTAGCAAGTGCATCAAGCAAAAAACTAATAAACAATAATACAAACAATAGTGTTCAAAATTAGTGTTACAAAAATAGTGTTCCAAAAAATAGAAAAATGCACTGCAGTGCAAAAAAAGGGGGGTAGCAAAATAATTGAGTGAGTGCAAATGGATATAAAAATGCTAGCTACTTAATCCAGTGAGGTTAAGATATAATTAAATAAAATACACAATATGCAATAACATAAAAAATAAAATACACAATATGCAATAACATAAAAAATAAAATATAAAATATAATCCAAAAAAGTGTTCAAAAAGTTGATCAACAAATGTTAGTGAAGAACAAAAATAAGTCAATCAAAACAAAAAAAATGGAAAAAATGGGTGATGAAAAGCAAGGTGAAAGGGAGGAAATTGATTCCTTCCAATGTTAGTTACTTTAACAGATCCAAATTCCTGAGTGTGGTTGCTGAAGTAGCTGATTGGATCCTAGCACCTGTCAGCTGCTCCTATGGTATCCTAAAAAGTGTCCCTGTAAAAAAAGAAATTCACAACATAGTGTATCCAATATGAGAATGAAGTAAAGATTAAAGTAATGCTTACCAATATGTCAACGCGTTTCTGCCCTCAAAAAAGGGCCTTTCTCAAGACTAGTCTTGAGAAAGGCCCTTTTTTGAGGGCAGAAACGCGTTGACATATTGGTAAGCATTACTTTAATCTTTACTTCATTCTCATATTGGATACACTATGTTGTGAATTTCTTTTTTTACAGGGACACTTTTTAGGATACCATAGGAGCAGCTGACAGGTGCTAGGATCCAATCAGCTACTTCAGCAACCACACTAGTCTTGAGAAAGGCCCTTTTTTGAGGGCAGAAACGCGTTGACATATTGGTAAGCATTACTTTAATCTTTACTTCATTCTCATATTGGATACACTATGTTGTGAATTTCTTTTTTTACAGGGACACTTTTTAGGATACCATAGGAGCAGCTGACAGGTGCTAGGATCCAATCAGCTACTTCAGCAACCACACTAGTCTTGAGAAAGGCCCTTTTTTGAGGGCAGAAACGCGTTGACATATTGGTAAGCATTACTTTAATCTTTACTTCATTCTCATATTGGATACACTATGTTGTGAATTTCTTTTTTTACAGGGACACTTTTTAGGATACCATAGGAGCAGCTGACAGGTGCTAGGATCCAATCAGCTACTTCAGCAACCACACTAGTCTTGAGAAAGGCCCTTTTTTGAGGGCAGAAACGCGTTGACATATTGGTAAGCATTACTTTAATCTTTACTTCATTCTCATATTGGATACACTATGTTGTGAATTTCTTTTTTTACAGGGACACTTTTTAGGATACCATAGGAGCAGCTGACAGGTGCTAGGATCCAATCAGCTACTTCAGCAACCACACTAGTCTTGAGAAAGGCCCTTTTTTGAGGGCAGAAACGCGTTGACATATTGGTAAGCATTACTTTAATCTTTACTTCATTCTCATATTGGATACACTATGTTGTGAATTTCTTTTTTTACAGGGACACTTTTTAGGATACCATAGGAGCAGCTGACAGGTGCTAGGATCCAATCAGCTACTTCAGCAACCACACTAGTCTTGAGAAAGGCCCTTTTTTGAGGGCAGAAACGCGTTGACATATTGGTAAGCATTACTTTAATCTTTACTTCATTCTCATATTGGATACACTATGTTGTGAATTTCTTTTTTTACAGGGACACTTTTTAGGATACCATAGGAGCAGCTGACAGGTGCTAGGATCCAATCAGCTACTTCAGCAACCACACTAGTCTTGAGAAAGGCCCTTTTTTGAGGGCAGAAACGCGTTGACATATTGGTAAGCATTACTTTAATCTTTACTTCATTCTCATATTGGATACACTATGTTGTGAATTTCTTTTTTTACAGGGACACTTTTTAGGATACCATAGGAGCAGCTGACAGGTGCTAGGATCCAATCAGCTACTTCAGCAACCACACTAGTCTTGAGAAAGGCCCTTTTTTGAGGGCAGAAACGCGTTGACATATTGGTAAGCATTACTTTAATCTTTACTTCATTCTCATATTGGATACACTATGTTGTGAATTTCTTTTTTTACAGGGACACTTTTTAGGATACCATAGGAGCAGCTGACAGGTGCTAGGATCCAATCAGCTACTTCAGCAACCACACTAGTCTTGAGAAAGGCCCTTTTTTGAGGGCAGAAACGCGTTGACATATTGGTAAGCATTACTTTAATCTTTACTTCATTCTCATATTGGATACACTATGTTGTGAATTTCTTTTTTTACAGGGACACTTTTTAGGATACCATAGGAGCAGCTGACAGGTGCTAGGATCCAATCAGCTACTTCAGCAACCACACTCAGGAATTTGGATCTGTTAAAGTAACTAACATTGGAAGGAATCAATTTCCTCCCTTTCACCTTGCTTTTCATCACCCATTTTTTCCATTTTTTTTGTTTTGATTGACTTATTTTTGTTCTTCACTAACATTTGTTGATCAACTTTTTGAACACTTTTTTGGATTATATTTTATATTTTATTTTTTATGTTATTGCATATTGTGTATTTTATTTTTTATGTTATTGCATATTGTGTATTTTATTTAATTATATCTTAACCTCACTGGATTAAGTAGCTAGCATTTTTATATCCATTTGCACTCACTCAATTATTTTGCTACCCCCCTTTTTTTGCACTGCAGTGCATTTTTCTATTTTTTGGAACACTATTTTTGTAACACTAATTTTGAACACTATTGTTTGTATTATTGTTTATTAGTTTTTTGCTTGATGCACTTGCTACAGTTGTACTTAGGCTAATTCTGTTTTATTAGTATACACTCTTATTCTGGTGTACCACTCACACTGATCACCTGTTATTACCTCTGTTTTTATTGTAATTATCAGCTTTGGCCCTTTGAGCCGCTTCTGTAAGATATTCCTGTATTTGTAATTTTATTTATATGTGCTTTTTACATTTTTTATATATAGTCTTTTATTACTGATGCTTTTTAACATGGTTCATTAAATAATCTTCTTTTATCTCTCTGTGAGTATATTTATCCCTTGGCCTCTTGTTGGCGCTGTATTCACTTCTTACTACTTGTGCATAATTGTTTGCATCAGCTAATATCTGCCTATCCGCATTCACACCAAAGATATCAGCATTTGGCTGTGTGCCAACCTTTGAAAGTGTGCTGACATGATGTGCGTGCACATCTGCAGCAACCTAACCAGATTGCCTATTTGGTTAACATTTTGCGTTTGTACATTAATAGCATTGGTCACTGTGTTTTGCCCTAAAGGGTTAATATTGTGAGTTTGCACATTAATCTCGTTAATAGCATTCATTCCCATAGGGTTAATAGCATTCATTCCCATAGGGTTAACATTAACATTTTGATTAATGTTTTCATTCCTCTGTATAATATTATCATTCATAACGTTATCATTCATCTGCCCATTAATGCCTTGGGTCCTGTTTACATTTTGTGTCCGCATATTAACGTTCTCATTCATGTGTGTAACAGTATCATTCGTCCGCCTATTAATGCCTTGAGCCCTGTTCACATCCGCCACACTACCGCTTTCAAAAACATCTGCCCCGCTCCCATGCACAGTAGAGAGTTGTCTATTGTCCCCAAAGCCCCTCCGGCGACTGACTAGGCGGCCCCTGGCCAGAGAGCGCTTACGGTGCTCATCTGCCAGGAGTCCGCGTCTGGCCGCCATCCTACCGCGTGGCTGAATGAGTAGGCCGCTGACGTCACCGGAAGCGTAAGCACGCTCGGCCGGAAGTGACGTCAGTGGCAACTCCACACGCAGCCTAGGAAGATGCGGGGGCAGAAGGCCATCGGGAGGATTGGGATCGCTTACCGCTTGTGGCCGGAGTGACACCGGGCCTTCAGATGGAAGCGGTAACGTTTGTTGGGCAGCCCTAGTGGTTAAATTAGGCTTAGGGAAGAGCTGCCTGGTAACGCTTAATTGAGGGGGCAGGACCACTGCAGCAGGATGCGCGTGACTCACAGTGGGGGCCATAGATGGAGGGGCTGTGTCAGAGCCCATAGGTGAAATTAAAGATGGCGGTTTTGGCGCCAAAACATCCGCGCCCGCACTAGGACCCAAATTCAGGGGGCTATCATCGCCAGAAACGCCAGCAATAGGGGCCAAATTAAAGTTTTGTAGGGGGCTTCCTGAAGCAATCGTTTGCTCAAGAGAGGAAAGCAGGGATGTGACTGCACCTGCCGCATTTGGTGGTAGTGATGCAAACATCCCCAAAATATTTAGGTCCTGATTATTAGCTGCTTGTGGGGCCAAAGCTGGGGGGTAGGCTGGTGGGCAGGGGGAGAGATAGTTTGTGCATGAAGCTGGGAGGTTGGAGGGGGGTGGATTTCTACAGTGTGAATGGTTTGTCTAGGGGGGTGGTTTTCTATTGTTTGCCTAGGTGCTAAAATAGGCTGGTTAATAGTGGCCTGGTCTATAGCTGGTGAGGGAGGTGTTTCCTCAATAATTTGAGAAAGAGGAATAATTTGATCAGCTTCAGTACAATACTTAGCTGCTGCTCTTGTAATCCACGCCTAGTAACAGGAACTTTTCCCTCCCTAAATCTCAGGGGAGGAGCAGATGATCTTCTGGAACGCCTCATGATGAAAGGTTTGAAGATGGAGAGAAGAATGGAAAAGTAATCTGTTTCTGTGAAGAAGGATCAACTTGTCAGCTTCTTGTCCAAGGTCAAAGAGGAACAGGAACTGCAGGGCATCAGTATAAGAAAGGTAAGCCACTCCCTACCCCTGCAACATTGTTGCAAACACCAGAAACTCCCTCTAACTTCTCTCTCCCAGACAGCCTTAACCCTTATGTCGCTGCAAGCCTATTTGGCTCTACACTTACTTTAGAAGCGTTCTCACTTGTGTTTGTCCATGCTCCATTCTTCTATGCTCACATCAAGTAAACAAGTGGGAACTCATATATCCAGCTGGTAACATGGAACTAACAAATAAGCAGCCACTTGAAAAGGATAACGTTATGCAAACATGGATGTATTTATCATGATAACTGTGTTTGCTTAGCATAGGACGTGTGCAGTTATTAGGTCATGTTACATTTTAATTATCATTTTCAAAACAACCAAAAACTTAATGAGACAGAAACATTTACAAACTCTATTCATGCATACGAAGACGCACTATGTAAATATGTCAATAACATTATTTTCATTAAGATCTTTGAGTGGTGATCTTTTACAGGAATCAATCTGGCTACGAAAATATCCGAAGGGAACAATCGGCTTCTTATTACCAAATACGGATCCTCACAAAGAGTTAGAATGCACACATTTAATATATTTATATATCTATATATTTATATAGCTATATAGGTATACATATATATTTTTATTAAAAAAATATACAGATATATCTAGAAATATATATTTCAAAATAAAAAATAAAATTTTCTTCAAAGTAAAGAACATTGGAATTTGAAGTATTCCTAAAGAACTTTCGCAGTTGGTGTAGCATAGTTTTGGTTAAGTGCACAAGTAATAAAAAAATAACCCTATTTTTTACCTTGAGTGCAGTTGGCGCTCATTACCAATAAAAAAATAGCGCACCACTTGCAATCTAGGCCTGTGTTTGTCCTAAAGATCCGATTGGTCATTAGCAGAGAGGCAAAACTCCTGGAGATGTATTGGTGTATAAGGGACGAAAACAAACAAACAAATGCTCTATTTTAGATGACATAAAGGAAAAATAAGAAAAACATTTACAGTCCATTTAAAAGGTTATTAAACCCCATCTTGTGTTTCTGTAAAAATGGTGCTTGTCTCACACCAGAAAAGCAAACCCTCCAATCCTTCGGCATTTACAACACAGCTCTTTCTTTGTTTTCTTCTTACTTATCTAACCATACCTTTAGTGTAGCCTTCTCTTGGGCATCCTCTGTCCCATTACCACTTTCTGTTGGGTACCGCAAGGCTCTGTCCTTGGTCCACTTCTCTACTCAATCTACACGTCATCATTAGGTTCCTTAATAAAGTCCCATGGGTTTCAATATCATTTGTATGCCGATTACATCCAAATCTAAGTCTCTGCACCACACCTCCTTCCTTGCTAACCCGTGTCACTAACTGTCTTTTTCATATATCATCCTGGATGCCCTCTCACTACCTTAAAGGGACACTGAATCCAAATTTTTTCTTTCGGCATTCAGATTAGCATGCAATTTTAAGCAACTTTCTAATTTACTCCTATTATCAAATTTTCTTCTTTCTCTTGGTATCTTTATTTGAAATGCAAGAATGTAAGTTTAGATGCCGGCCCATTTTTGGTGAATAACCTGGATTATTCTTGTTGATTGGTGGATAAATTCATCCACCAATAAAAAAGTGCTGTCTAGAGTTCTGAAACAAAAAAGAAGCTTAGATGCCTTCTTTTTCAAATAAAGATAGCAAGTGAACGAAGAAAAATTGATAATAGGAGTAAATTAGAAAGTTGCTTAAAATTGCATGCTCTATCTGAATCACGAAAGAAAAAAAATTTGGGTTCAGTGTCCCTTTAAGCTAAAGCTCTCCAGAACAGATCTCCTTATTTTCTCCCTTCTTCCAAAATCTCCACCACCTTTTCTCTAACTGTTGATAACTCCATCATTACCCCTACCCCGCATGCCCGATGTCTTAGGTTTACACTCGACTCAGATCTTTTACTCCTCACATTCAGTCCTTGGCTAAAGCTTGCCACTTCTACCTTAAAAAACATCTCTAAAATTATATATTTCCTTACATAAGACACAACTAAGATTTTAATCCACTCTCTCCTCCTTTCCCTCCACGACTACTGCAACTCCATACCCTCTGGTCTCCCTAGCTGCCGCCTAGCTCCTTTACAATCCATAATGAATGCCCCTGCCAGGCTCATCTTCCTTACACGTTGCTCTTCATCTGCTGCACCTCTCTACCAAACCCTTCACTGACTTCCTCTTGCCTCCAGGATTTAACACAAAATTCTCACTCTGACATACAAAGCCCTTAACTGCACTGGTCCCCCCTATATCTCAGACCTTGTCTCCAGATACTCTCCCTCCCACCCACTTCACTCTGCTCATGATCTCCTACTCTCCTCCTCTCTTGTTACCTCCTCACATTCCTGTTTACAGGACTTCTCCACATTGGCTCTCATCTTGTGGGAACTCTCATCCTTGCTCCACAAGACTTTCCACTAGTTTTGTAAGTTTCAAGGTCTCCGTAAAGACTTTACTATTCAGGGATGCATTCAACCTACACTAAACTTTCCTAACTCCATTTATATCCCCTTTAACCCCTAAGCATGTAAGCCTATGAGCGGAGCTGTTTGTAGAGCACCTTCATAAGAGACAACAACAACAGTGCAACTCTCGGCAGGGCCCTCTACCCATTTGATCCCTATAAATGTTATCTTGTATACTGTCTATGTTTATAGCACTGAGGAATCTGTTGGGGCTCTGAAAATACCTGATAATAATATTAATAATAAATTAATTGAAGTATCAGGAAATCCTTGGAGAAAACGTAATTCAGTCTGTGAGGTAGCTGAAGCTTGGGCTCCATTGGACCTTCCAACAGGACAATGATCCCAAGCATATCTCAAATTCCACCAAGGATTGATTACAGAAGAAGTCCTGGAAGATTATTCAGTGGCCATCACAGTCAACTGACTTGAACCCCATAGAAAATCTCTGGTGGGATTTGAAGAAGGTGGTTGCAGCACACAAACCTAAGAATATTACTGAACTGGAGGCCATTGCTCATGAGGAGTGGGCTAAGATTCCTCAGGAATGCTGCCAGATGCTGGTGTCTGGCTATGCATCTCATTTGCAGCAGGTCACAACAGCAAAAGGGGGATCTACTAAGTATTAAAGATGCTTGCCATAAAGGGGTTTAATCATTTTGAGACTGCAGAAGTTACATTTTCAGTTGAATTTGGGGAAACCACTTGAAGCATCCGTTGTGTTGCGCTATTTCAATTGCTTTTGTTTGATTTGTTTATTGCAAACAGCTGAAAGTCTGTATAATGTGACAATAAACATGATTTGCAATAGGGGTTTAATAATTTCAGTTACAACTGTAAATACATAAATACATATATATATTTAATATAATATTTATATATACACACACATATTCATCTTAAGAGATGTATATATCTGTATCTCTATGTTAAAGTCCTTTTTTTTTTACACCAGATATCTCAAATATTTGAGCCCTTATAACTTTTTTTGTGCAGTATATTTTGTAATAATTTTTATTAGATAGTGTTTTTATTAGTGTAAGTACTTTTATTTTTTATGTGTTTTGTGAGAATTTTTGGTTTTGTGAAACTGTTAATCAGTGCTTTGAGGTTGCACTTACTTTCAACTTATTATACGAACAAAAAACTTGACGCGTGCAAACAGTCGCGATAAACCCTTTATCGCTCGCCCATAACGCTTAGCACTCCATTCTTAATCTAGCCATAAATATGAAAATGGTTTAATGTACTACACAAACATTCAAAATGCTCTTCTAACATTTAGAAATCCAGGGCCCAATTGTTTAAAGATTTGTCATTGACATGAGGTTATTTTTAAGGATACTCTAAAGGCAAACTTTACCTTGGTAACTGCGTATCTTATAAAAAGGCGTAACCCATATTTCTGTATGAAAAGGAGCGACAAATATAATACAGTATAGTGCTCAATAAAACTGCCAGTTTAAAATTGTATAGAAAGTCTAAAGTTAAAACAAATTTAAAACTGTGTTGATAGAAGGCTGGGTGGGGGTATTTATTGTGTGTGTCTGAAGTTCTCTAAGTACTTCTCTTCAGTATTTCCTCGAAACATTTCACAGTTTTATCTTGCCTCGCCAAATGTAAGCTCAACATGCACAGTGCACTTATCACATGGATATAAAGATATGTATGTACACTGCACTTATTACATGGATATAAAGATATGTATGTACACTGCACTTATCACATGGATATAAAGATATGTATGTACACTGCACTTATCACATGGATATAAAGATATGTATGCACAGTGCACTTATTACATGGATATAAAGATATATATGCACAGTGCACTTATCACATGGATATAAAGATATGTATGCACAGTGCACTTATCACATGGATATAAAGATATGTATGCACAGTGCACTTATCACATGGATATAAAGATATGTATGTACACTGCACTTATCACATGGATATAAAGATATGTATGCACAGTGCACTTATCACATGGATATAAAGATATGTATGTACACTGCACTTATCACATGGATATAAAGATATGTATGCACAGTGCACTTATCACATGGATATAAAGATATGTATGCACAGTGCACTTATCACATGGATATAAAGATATGTATGCACAGTGCACTTATCACATGGATATAAAGATATGTATGCACAGTGCACTTATCACATGGATATAAAGATATGTATGCACAGTGCACTTATCACATGGATATAAAGATATGTATGCACAGTGCACTTATCACATGGATATAAAGATATGTATGTACAGTGCACTTATCACATGGATATAAAGATATGTATGCACAGTGCACTTATCACATGGTTATAAAGATATGTATGCACAGTGCACTTATCACATGGATATAAAGATATGTATGCACAGTGCACTTATCACATGGATATAAAGATATGTATGCACAGTGCACTTATCACATGGATATAAAGATATGTATGCACAGTGCACTTATCACATGGATATAAAGATATGTATGCACAGTGCACTTATCACATGGATATAAAGATATGTATGCACAGTGCACTTATCACATGGATATAAAGATATGTATGCACAGTGCACTTATCACATGGTTATAAAGATATGTATGCACAGTGCACTTATCACATGGATATAAAGATATGTATGCACAGTGCACTTATCACATGGATATAAAGATATGTATGCACAGTGCACTTATCACATGGATATAAAGATATGTATGCACAGTGCACTTATTACATGGATATAAAGATATGTATGCACAGTGCACTTATCACATTGATATAAAGATATGTATGCACAGTGCACTTATCACATGGATATAAAGATATGTATGCACAGTGCACTTATCACATGGTTATAAAGATATGTATGCACAGTGCACTTATCACATGGATATAAAGATATGTATGCACAGTGCACTTATCACATGGATATAAAGATATGTATGCACAGTGCACTTATCACATGGATATAAAGATATGTATGCACAGTGCACTTATCACATGGATATAAAGATATGTATGCACAGTGCACTTATCACATGGATATAAAGATATGTATGCACAGTGCACTTATCACATGGATATAAAGCTATGTATGCACAGTGCACTTATCACATGGATATAAAGATATGTATGCACACAGTGCACTTATCACATGGTTATAAAGATATGTATGCACAGTGCACTTATCACATGGATATAAAGCTATGTATGTACAGTGCACTTATCACATGGATATAAAGATATGTATGCACAGTGCACTTATCACATGGTTATAAAGATATGTATGCACAGTGCACTTATCACATGGATATAAAGATATGTATGCACAATGCACTTATCACATGGATATAAAGCTATGTATGTACAGTCCACTTATCACATGGATATAAAGCTATGTATGCACAGTGCACTTATCACATGGCTATAAAGATATGTATGCACAGTCTGAAGTTCTCTAAGTACTTCTCTTCAGTATTTCCTCGAAACATTTCACAGTTTTATCTTGCCCCGCCAAATGTAAGCTCGACATGCACAGTGCACTTATCACATGGATATAAAGATATGTATGTACACTGCACTTATCACATGGATATAAAGATATGTATGCACAGTGCACTTATCACATGGATATAAAGATATGTATGCACAGTGCACTTATCACATGGATATAAAGATATGTATGCACAGTGCACTTATCACATGGATATAAAGATATGTATGCACAGTGCACTTATCACATGGATATAAAGATATGTATGCACAGTGCACTTATCACATGGATATAAAGATATGTATGTACAGTGCACTTATCACATGGATATAAAGATATGTATGTACAGTGCACTTATCACATGGATATAAAGATATGTATGCACAGTGCACTTATCACATGGTTATAAAGATATGTATGCACAGTGCACTTATCACATGGATATAAAGATATGTATGCACAGTGCACTTATCACATGGTTATAAAGATATGTATGCACAGTGCACTTATCACATGGATATAAAGATATGTATGCACAGTGCACTTATCACATGGATATAAAGATATGTATGCACAGTGCACTTATCACATGGATATAAAGATATGTATGCACAGTGCACTTATTACATGGATATAAAGATATGTATGCACAGTGCACTTATCACATTGATATAAAGATATGTATGCACAGTGCACTTATCACATGGATATAAAGATATGTATGCACAGTGCACTTATCACATGGTTATAAAGATATGTATGCACAGTGCACTTATCACATAGATATAAAGATATGTATGCACAGTGCACTTATCACATGGATATAAAGATATGTATGCACAGTGCACTTATCACATGGATATAAAGCTATGTATGCACAGTGCACTTATCACATGGATATAAAGATATGTATGCACACAGTGCACTTATCACATGGTTATAAAGATATGTATGCACAGTGCACTTATCACATGGATATAAAGCTATGTATGTACAGTGCACTTATCACATGGATATAAAGATATGTATGCACAGTGCACTTATCACATGGTTATAAAGATATGTATGCACAGTGCACTTATCACATGGATATAAAGATATGTATGCACAATGCACTTATCACATGGATATAAAGCTATGTATGTACAGTCCACTTATCACATGGATATAAAGCTATGTATGCACAGTGCACTTATCACATGGCTATAAAGATATGTATGCACAGTCTGAAGTTCTCTAAGTACTTCTCTTCAGTATTTCCTCGAAACATTTCACAGTTTTATCTTGCCCCGCCAAATGTAAGCTCGACATGCACAGTGCACTTATCACATGGATATAAAGATATGTATGTACACTGCACTTATCACATGGATATAAAGATATGTATGCACAGTGCACTTATCACATGGATATAAAGATATGTATGCACAGTGCACTTATCACATGGATATAAAGATATGTATGCACAGTGCACTTATCACATGGATATAAAGATATGTATGCACAGTGCACTTATCACATGGATATAAAGATATGTATGCACAGTGCACTTATCACATGGATATAAAGATATGTATGTACAGTGCACTTATCACATGGATATAAAGATATGTATGTACAGTGCACTTATCACATGGATATAAAGATATGTATGCACAGTGCACTTATCACATGGTTATAAAGATATGTATGCACAGTGCACTTATCACATGGATATAAAGATATGTATGCACAGTGCACTTATCACATGGTTATAAAGATATGTATGCACAGTGCACTTATCACATGGATATAAAGATATGTATGCACAGTGCACTTATCACATGGATATAAAGATATGTATGCACAGTGCACTTATCACATGGATATAAAGATATGTATGCACAGTGCACTTATTACATGGATATAAAGATATGTATGCACAGTGCACTTATCACATTGATATAAAGATATGTATGCACAGTGCACTTATCACATGGATATAAAGATATGTATGCACAGTGCACTTATCACATGGTTATAAAGATATGTATGCACAGTGCACTTATCACATAGATATAAAGATATGTATGCACAGTGCACTTATCACATGGATATAAAGATATGTATGCACAGTGCACTTATCACATGGATATAAAGATATGTATGCACAGTGCACTTATCACATGGATATAAAGATATGTATGCACAGTGCACTTATCACATGGTTATAAAGATATGTATGCACAGTGCACTTATCACATGGATATAAAGATATATATGCACACAGTGCACTTATCACATGGTTATAAAGATATGTATGCACAGTGCACTTATCACATGGATATAAAGCTATGTATGTACAGTGCACTTATCACATGGATATAAAGATATGTATGCACAGTGCACTTATCACATGGTTATAAAGATATGTATGCACAGTGCACTTATCACATGGATATAAAGATATGTATGCACAATGCACTTATCACATGGATATAAAGCTATGTATGTACAGTCCACTTATCACATGGATATAAAGCTATGTATGCACAGTGCACTTATCACATGGATATAAAGATATGTATGTACAGTGCACTTATCACATGGATATAAAGATATGTATGTACAGTGCACTTATCACATGGATATAAAGATATGTATGCACAGTGCACTTATCACATGGATATAAAGCTATGTATGCACAGTGCACTTATCACATGGATATAAAGATATGTATGCACAGTGCACTTATCACATGGATATAAAGCTATGTATGCACAGTGCACTTATCACATGGTTATAAAGATATGTATGCACAGTCCACTTATCACATGGACATAAAGCTATGTATGCACCGTGCACTTATCACATGGATATAAAGATATGTATGCACAGTGCACTTATCTCATGGATATAAAGATATGTATGTACAGTGCACTTATCACATGGATATAAAGATATGTATGCACAGTGCACTTATCACATGGATATAAAGATATGTATGTACAGTGCACTTATCACATGGATATAAAGATATGTATGTACAGTGCACTTATCACATGGATATAAAGATATGTATGCACAGTGCACTTATCACATGCATATAAAGCTATGTATGTACAGTGCACTTATCACATGGATATAAAGATATGTATGCGCACAGTGCACTTATCACATGGATATAAAGCTATGTATGCACAGTGCACTTATCACATGGATATAAAGCAATGTATGTACAGTGCACTTATCACATTGATATAAAGCTATGTATGTACAGTGCACTTATCACATGGATATAAAGATATGTATGCACAGTCCACTTATCACATGGATATAAAGCTATGTATGCGCACAGTGCACTTATCACATGGATATAAAGATATGTATGTACAGTGCACTTATCACATGGATATAAAGATATATGTATGTACAGTGCACTTATCACATGGATATAAAGATATGTATGCACACAGTGCACTTATCACATGGATATAAAGATATGTATGCGCACAGTGCACTTATCACATGGATATAAAGCAATGTATGTACAGTGCACTTATCACATTGATATAAAGCTATGTATGTACAGTGCACTTATCACATGGATATAAAGATATGTATGCGCACAGTGCACTTATCACATGGATATAAAGATATGTATGCGCACAGTGCACTTATCACATGGATATAAAGATATGTATGCACAGTGCACTTATCAAATGGATATAAAGCTATGTATGCACAGTGCACTTATCACATGGTTATAAAGATATGTATGCACAGTGCACTTATCACATGGTTATAAAGATATGTATGCACAGTGCCCTTATCACATGGATATAAAGATATGTATTCACAGTGCACTTATCACATGATTATAAAGATATGTATTCACAGTGCACTTATCACATGGATATAAAGATATGTATGCACAGTGTACTTATCACATGGTTATAAAGATATGTATGCACAGTGCACTTATCACATGGATATAAAGCTATGTATGCGCACAGTGCACTTATCACATGGATATAAAGCTATGTATGTACAGTGCACTTATCACATGGATATAAAATATGTATGTACAGTGCACTTATCACATGGATATAAAGATATGTATGCACAGTGCACTTATCACATGGATATAAAGATATGTATGCACAGTGCACTTATTACATGGATATAAAGATATGTATGCACAGTGCACTTATTACATGGATATAAAGATATGTATGCACACAGTGCACTTATCACATGGATATAAAGATATGTATGCACAGTGCACTTATTACATGGATATAAAGCTATGTATGCACAGTGCATTTATCACATGGATATAAAGATATGTATGCACAGTGCTCTTATTACATGGATATAAAGATATGTGTGCACAGGGCACTTATCACATGGATATAAAGATATGTATGCACAGTGCACTTATTACATGGATATAAAGATATGTATGCACAGTGCACTTATCACATGGTTATAAAGATATGTATGCACAGTGCACTTATCACATGGATATAAAGCTATGTATGCGCACAGTGCACTTATCACATGGATATAAAGCTATGTATGTACAGTGCACTTATCACATGGATATAAAATATGTATGTACAGTGCACTTATCACATGGATATAAAGCTATGTATGCACAGTGCACTTATCACATGGATATAAAGCTATGTATGCACAGTGCACTTATCACATGGATATAAAGATATGTATGTACAGTGCACTTATCACATGGATATAAAGATATGTATGCAAAGTGCACTTATCACATGGATATAAAGATATGTATGCACAGTGCAATAATCACATGGTTATAAAGATATGTATGCACAGTGCAATAATCACATGGTTATAAAGATATGTATGCACACTGCACTTATCACATTGATATAAAGATATGTATGTACAGTGCAAATACAAATTAAAAACTGTGTTGATAGAAGGCTGGTTGGGGGTATTTATGGTTTGTGTCTGAAGTTCTCTAAGTAATTCTCTTCATTATTTCCTCGAAACATTTGACAGTTTTATCTTGCCTCACCAAATGTAAGTAGGGTTGCCAGCTGTGCGCTATAAAAATACCAGACAACCTATAGGTGACTGGACACGGGTTGTAGCTGGGTTCACACAATGTCCCCACAAAAGCTCAACCTTAGGCCCCACCCTTGATCCCACCACATATATTTTTCACAACTAAGCAGTCATTTTATCCCCTTGGTTTCCAGGAAGACATGTACGTAGTAGTGATGTGACCCCTTTGGCTACCAGAAGTAAACACCCAGCAATGATTGAACAAACCCCTGTTTGCCTAAAACACATATAGTAGAAAATGCACAGTGTAACTTCTTTTTGAGCCATATTTCTAATGCACAAAGGCCCTTTACATTTAGCTGACAGGGGTCTTTAAGTGTCCAGTATTTTAGTACAGATTGTACTGGACAGCCTACTAAAATACCGGACACCCTATTTGTATGGTTCAGATCAGCTATAATTAATATAAAATTGATACAGACATAAAGGCTTCTAAATGTGCGGAATCTACTATTAAGTAATGACAGACCTAGCACCTGTAGTTGCCTAGCTATTCTGCACAATTACATATGCTAATTAGTATGGCCGGTAACCCCAGAGGTGATCACATGACATGATCCTGAGGCTCAGCCATAGCTCTGTAGATATTACCAGACCAAAGCAGTTCACGTCATTTTAATAATCTATTCCCAACATATAAGCACTGGAAACTCAGGATTTATAATGGGAGTTTATAAAGGGACAGTAAACACATTGTAATTAGGAGACATTTCTGTAACTGTCCTATAGAATAACATATCAGCCAAGTGTAAACATTTGTTTATCAAAATAAAATCCTGTTTACTGCAATTTGTTTTCAATAGAAAAACTGCACCCAATACTCACCTTATTTGGAGGAGCCAAATATGGGCTCGCTTCCATTGAGTCGTTAAAAATGGAGCCGTAAGCTACCGAAGCGGCCGACAGCTAAAAGTAATTTACGGCTCCATTTTAGTACCAGGTTTCCATTGAAATATTTTGCGGATAGCGTGCAGTCGCCCTTTTCGTGTAGCTGTAAGTTAACGTTGTGTTAACGCTTCCATCTGATGTCGGATTTCTTGAAAATCAATTAGTTGCTAAGGTAACCCGACCTTACGCTATAGAATTTATGTTTAACGTCCGTGGTCCTTACCGGTTATCAACTCTCAAGAAAAATAAAGATACACTTATCCATATTTTTAATAATCAAATACTATTTTTTAATATAATTATATTTACCACTTCATAAATATAAGTAATATGTATTGCAGCCCTAGGCATAGGTCTAGTTTGCATTCTGTAGATATGTTCTTGCATATATTATTATATTTAAATATATACTGATAATTCTATTAGAATATAAGTTCAACTATTTCTATACATGAGACAACAATAAATATTACTTATAACAATTTATTTCTACATTATTTGCAAGTTTTGTAATTTCAATAGAAAATAGGTCTCAAAAAGCACAATTTTCCTCTTTTACACCTAGTTGAGCTGGGTGTAATATTTCTCAATGTATCGACAGCCTCCAATAGTATATTAATGGTTTGCGCTTTCATTGGAAACCTGGTATAATTTATCGATTAACGGCTTCTATTACTTTCTATGGGACGCAAAGATTTTTTCGTCAGCCGGAGTCCAGCTGCCGATATTGAGGTATAACGCGCCATTGGAAACAGTCGATAAACGATATTGCTTTCGACAGTATATTTAACGGTTTGCGAGTGCACGCAAACTGAATTACGACTCAATGGAAGCGAGCCCTAAGTTTGAGTCGGCAGATAACAAGGCTAATCATTGCCATTAAGTTAGCATAAAATGAATTGTTTTGCAGTTGTTATCTATTAAAGCCAATTAGGAAAATATTTGTTGCAGAGTTAGCTCTGAAAAGTCAGCAGGATGCATTTCCAACTCAATGTACAATTTTCAGAGCTAATTACATGAAAAGGGGCAAAATAAATAATGAGTATATTCCAAAGTTGTTTTATTATGCTTAATTAACTACACTAATAACAAGCTAAACTGACAGTCATGGTATAATGTGATGCCTGGTTGTCATGGTAGCATTCTTAGGGGAGTGGCTTATGTGATGCAGCAGTTATGTCACAAAACCAACTGACAACACAAAGCAACCACCCTCATAACTGCTGCTGACTTTACTAGAGTTGCCAGACTGATCCTGCTGAGCTTCAGTTTTGACTGGGCTAGACTTTACAACTACAGCTCTGTATATGTGCTGGTGAGAAGAACAGTGACTACCTCCAACACAATGCAAATGGCATCCAGTGGGAGCTGCAGGTATGAAAACAAATTACTACAGGTAGTGTTACCATGATCACCCCAACTCAGTAACTGAATAATACTAAATCACATTTATATACATTGTAAAATAATACAGATAAATGACAGAAGTAATAGCTTAAACTTTGTAGCTTCCTATGGGCACCAGTACTTAACATAGCATACAAACCTTACATAATAATGATCAATATTATCTTCACACCTTTATTTAAAAATAAATATAATTTATTAAATATAATAAATATAATATTTACAAATATATTTTTTAAACATATTAGAGCATTATAAGTATTATAGCCAAAACTTTAGGACACACCAATGCCTTTCTGTGCTTCCTCTACATATCTTTATAAGACTTGCAGCTTGCAGTAAAGGCTTTAAACCAGCTTTAAGGATGGTAAGAATTACTGCATCATTAGTCTGCAAATGCTCTAAAGCAAGGACTTCTAGTAAAGGTCTAGAATATAAACCCCACGGTATGGGTCTGCAATTTATACGCTGCACACTCTCTGGTACTGGGACCCTCATTAAACACTGCACTGTCTGATGCAGTTGTTTTTTTTTCTGATTGACCCGGATGAAGAAAAGGCAACTGGTCATCTGAAATCATTTCAGATCAGACTGATGCGGATCTGACCAGCAGTATACGCGCTGATGGCAGATGTCCTCACGCTGCAAACCAACTGGTGCTGGACCCTCAGTAAACACTGTACTGTAAGGTGCAGCATCTGATGCAGCCATTTGTTCTGCTTGACCCCGATGAAGAAAAGACTTCTGGCAATCTGAAATAAATTCAGATCAAACTGATGCGCATCTAGCCTGCAGTATACGCGCTGATGGCAGATGTCCTCACGCTGCAAACCAACTGGTGCTGGGAACCTCATGAAACACTGTACTGTAAGGTGCAGCATCTGATGCTGCTGTTTGTTCAGTTTGACCCAGATGAAGAAAAGGCAACTGGTGATCCAAAATAAATTTAGATCAGACTGATGCGCATCTGGCCAGCAGTATATGCGCTGATGGCAGATGTCCTCACGCTGCAAACTCACTGGTGCTTGGACCCTCATTAAACACTGTACTGTAAGGTGCAGCATCTGATGCAGCTGTTTGTTCTGCTTGACCCAGATGAAGAAAAGACAACTGGCGATCTGAAATGAATTCAGATCAGACTGATGCGCATTTGGCCTGCAGTATTCGCGCTGATGGTAGATTTCCTTCAAGGATTTTTATATTACTAAACTGTAAGTATCTAAGGTAAGATTTTCTGAGATTAACTAGTTTGTTAGCTCTTTGAGCAAGACATCCCATTACCACATTAGATTGTAAATCCAGATCCTGCTCCAAGAGCCTACAGACATGTGCAGTGAAGTCAGATCATTTCTCATATTTCTGTCATGCTTTTTCTTTACTTTCCCATTTCATAGAAATCTTTAGCTTTAATTTGATTCTGTATGTTTAAAGCTTGCTGTACTTTTCAAGGCTTATTGATATACAATATACAAATCATCTCTGTGACACTAGAACTTGAGTCATAACACCAACAATAAAGCATAATTACACTTACACTGCTATAACTTTAATTAACTGATTTTAAATCAAATTGAATGGCTTAAATCCATTCTTACTGCACATATCTGTCTAATGTAATAATGTTAAGGATCTTGGTGAAGAGAATACAATGATATGATTAATATGTTTGCACTTATATCCTCAATGCAATGCCTTGATGTAGGGACACCAATAAGCACCTTGCAGCTGGTTTACAATTTTATCTGAGAACTGCAGCAACCTGGAACAAGGACTATTATATCTGTGAAACTAAACTTGAATGTCTACAGTCACTGTGGGACAGGTACTACTGTTGGATATTAAAAGCAGAGAATCTTAGTGAAGCACACGATTTGATAGGTCATGGGATGGTCCTGTATTTTATACCTCAGATTAGAAATTGAAAAAAAAAATGCATTATAAGGTACAGTGTGTCATGCACCTATGTTCTTGCATTGGATGAAAAAAACCTTACAAGATGTGCATAGACTGATTCATATCTGGCAAGCAGTATAACGAAGACTGGGATACTCTATGGCAGTGGCAGGAAGATTGAAGATTTCAGGGGGACTAGTGTTATGTCACATGCTGAGTACAGTCTTACATCAGAGATTTCTTTTATTTCTCTACACTGTAAGTATCCAGAGGTAAGTTCTCCTTAAATACAAGAATGTAAGCTCTTTGAGCAAAGCACTGAAACACTAGATTGTTAGCTCCTTGGAACAGGGTCGGCACTTACACCCATGGAAATCCTTTAGAGCAGGGACTCCCATTGTACCAAATAAATGTATTGTTGTTAATAGAGTGAGATAAACCCTCCATTTAATTAGTTCAGCAAAGAATAAATATACAATGCATAGAATATACAAATTATCCCACAGAGTATTACTAATTCAAAATACATTTTAATATGGCACCCTTTATGCTTCTGTCAGTTTAAACCAGTAGTATAGCATACTGTGAAATACATGAGGCTTAAATAACACAGCATTAACCATAGGCAGCCTGTTTCGCTACTTTGGGACTCTTTCTCACTCAAGTCATTATGGTTGATGCTGATGTCCTTGAGCATTCCACCCTTTGCTACAGGGCTGCCCATTATATTGAAATGGATTTTGAATTGTAAGTATTGCATTTTTGCACAGATAAGTACATTTATTTTTTGCTAGGATTAATACAATGAAGGAATGAGCCCCAAATGGGCCAAACAGGCTGTCTATGGTTGGTGCTGCTGTTCTGCTCAAGCATTAATTTCACGCTTTGTAAGTGTGGTTACAAAAATTCATGTAATCATCAACAAAACTGGCATATAGCCGTAAACCTAAAATCAATGCTTGAGTCCAATAACATAGCACCTACATCATACTGAAGAGCCCCAACGAGGGCGAAACAACCTGCCTATAGTGAAAAAATACTTTGTAGTATTATAATATATTATTCCCCTGCAAGACACCACTCTTTTTGTACTGGGTTTGTATGTAAGCAGAACTATTACAGAATAATAAGGCTTCCATATATCATAAGATTCAAAATTTTGCCTGATTGCCAAGTGCCCTTGACATAGTAAAAGTGTTCCTACCTAAAACTATTAAATGGTCAGATGTTCTGCACATATCTGCAATAAATATGTTTGTATATTTAAATATGAGGACACAAAGAATATCTCTTAATGATAGCAGCAACTGGATCACCCGAATCACCCAGCAGCAACTGGATCACCCTGGATCACCAGAAAATCTCTAGCAGTTATGTCCATGCTTAATTCAGTGCAGGCCTCCATTTACCAAGTTGCCTACAAGCTCATCATACTGTAACACACCTAGTAAAGAAGGCTTATTTACAGTATACTGAGAACTTGAAAAACAGCCCTATTAAAACTTAGAAATCAGCTATTTAGATAGTTTAAATTGCTCTTTTATCTGGTGTCAGATCAAAGTAATTGCCAAAGAAAGAGGATAACTACATTGTTTGTTTACAAACTGAATAATAAAGTATGCATTTTTGCACATGTCTAGTAAATTCTTTGCCTTAATAAAAAAAATATAATGTTCTAATTCTTGAGAGCATTTATTGTTAAATGTTTGCAGTACACTACATGTTACATTGTATGGGACCTACTAAAGGGATATAAAACCCATTTTTGTTCTTTCCGGATTCAGATAGAATATTATAGGCAATTTTAAATGATTTTCCAATTTACTCCAATTATCAAATGTGCTTAATTCCCTTGATATACGTTGCTGAATTTACAAAACACATCAACATTTAAAAGTACAGTTACACTCACAATAACACTATCTGATACAAAAATATTAAATAAAAATATTGCATTAAAAAGTTATAAGGGCTCAAAGATATGAGGTCTCAGGTGTCATATATAAAAAAAGACTGCAAAGGGCTTTAACATAGAGATACTGTACATTAATACACATGGCTAAATATGTATATGTATGTATATGTGTGTGTACATATGTATTTATATTTTGTATATACGTATTTACAGAATATAAACACTTAAATAATATGCATACATATATAGACATATATATAAGTGCATTGGAGCCCTTTGCAGTTAAGTAGATGAAAACATGAAAAACATATTTATGCAATATTCATAATCGTTTAACTTTGTATTTACTATATATATTATGTATGTATAAATATATATTTGTGCAAATATCCATCAGATATACATTTAAATATCTCTTTAAGAAAACATAGAACATATTCTGCTATCTGCAGAACATTAGATTATGAAAGATGCAATATTATCTTCTTATGTTATGCTTTTAAATAACCACCATCGTGTTTGTGTGACTTGTGGGTGCTAGGTATTTTTCAGCTACATTGAAGTCTATGGGGGGAATGCGATTTTGCATTCGCAACTTCTCAAAGTCTATTTTTTACTGTGATGTTATGAACATGAGAGAGCAAACTTTTAACTTTCAACTCGTAATATGAGCCTGAAACTCTGAGAGCAAAAAATAATTAAGCAGTCATTTTATCCCCTTGGTTGCCAGTAACACATGTACAGAGCAGTGATGTAACCCCCTTGGCTGCTAGAGGTAACCAGCCCAGCAATGATTGACCACCCTCGTAGTTGCCTGTAACACATATAATAGAAAATGCACAGTGTAACCTCTTTTTGAGCCATATTTCTAATGCATAAAGGCCTAGAAGGTCCTTTACATTTAGCTGACAGGGGTCTTTAAAAATACTGGACATTTAAGTGTCCAGTATTTTTGTACAGATTTTACTGGACAGCCTGTTAAAATACTGGACTGTCCGGTTGAATACTGGACACTTGGCAACCCTAAATGTAAGCTCAACATGCACAGTGCACTTATCACATGGATATAAAGATATGTATGCACAGTGCACTTATCACATGGTTATAAAGATATGTATGCACAGTGCACTTATCACATGGTTATAAAGATATGTATGCACAGTGCACTTATCACATGGATATAAAGCTATGTATGCACAGTGCACTTATCACATGGTTATAAAGATATGTATGCACAGTGCACTTATCACATGGATATAAAGCTATGTATGCACAGTGCACTTATCACATGGTTATAAAGATATGTATGCACAGTGCACTTATCACATGGATATAAAGATATGTATGCACAGTGCACTTATCACATGGATATAAAGCTATGTATGCACAGTGCACTTATCACATGGATATAAAGATATGTATGTACAGTGCACTTATCACATGGATATAAAGATATGTATGCACAGTGCACTTATCACATGGATATAAAGATATTTATGCAGAGTGCACTTATCACATGGATATAAAGATATGTATGCACAGTGCACTTATCACATGGATATAAAGATATGTATGCACAGTGCACTTATCACATGATATAAAGATATGTATGCACAGTGCACTTATCACATGGTTATAAAGATATGTATGCACAGTGCACTTATCACATGGATATAAAGATATGTATGCACAGTGCACTTATCACATGGTTATAAAGATATATATGCACAGTGCACTTATCACATGGATATAAAGATATGTATGCACACAGTGCACTTATCACATGGATATAAAGCTATGTATGCACAGTGCACTTATCACATGGTTATAAAGATATGTATGCACAGTGCACTTATCACATGGATATAAAGATATGTATGCACACAGTGCACTTATCACATGGATATAAAGCTATGTATGCACAGTGCACTTATCACATGGTTATAAAGATATATATGCACAGTGCACTTATCACATGGATATAAAGCTATGTATGTACAGTGCACTTATTACATGGATATAAAGCTATGTATGTACAGTGCACTTATTACATGGATATAAAGCTATGTATGCACAGTGCACTTATCACATGGATATAAAGATATGTATGTACAGTGCACTTATCACATGGATATAAAGATATGTATGCACAGTGCACTTATCACATGGATATAAAGATATGTATGCACAGTACACTTATCACATGGATATAAAGATATGTATGCACAGTGCACTTATCACATGGATATAAAGATATGTATGCACAGTGCACTTATCACATGGATATAAAGATATGTATGCACAGTGCACTTATCACATGGATATAAAGATATGTATGCACAGTGCACTTATCACATGGATATAAAGATATGTATGCACAGTGCACTTATCACATGGATATAAAGCTATGTATGCACAGTGCACTTATCACATGGATATAAAGATATGTATGCACAGTGCACTTATCACATGGATATAAAGATATGTATGCACAGTGCACTTATCACATGGATATAAAGATATGTATGCACAGTGCACTTATCACATGGATATAAAGCTATGTATGCACAGTGCACTTATTACATGGATATAAAGATATGTATGCACCGTGCACTTATTACATGGATATAAAGCTATGCATGCACAGTGCACTTATCACATGGATATAAAGATATGTATGCACAGTGCACTTATTACATGGATATAAAGCTATGCATGCACAGTGCACTTATCACATGGATATAAAGATATGTATGCACAGTGCGCTTATAACATGGATATAAAGATATGTATGCACAGTGCACTTATCACATGGATATAAAGATATGTATGCACAGTGCACTTATCACATGGTTATAAAGATATGTATGCACAGTGCACTTATTACATGGATATAAAGATATATATGTACAGTGCACTTATCACATGGATATAAAGATATGTATGCACAGTGCACTTATCACATGGATATAAAGATATGTATGCACTGTGCACTTATCACATGGATATAAAGATATATATGCACAGTGCACTTATCACATGGATATAAAGCTATGTATGCACAGTGCACTTATCACATGGATATAAAGATATGTATGTACAGTGCACTTATCACATGGATATAAAGATATGTATGCACAGTGCACTTATCACATGGATATAAAGCTATGTATGCACAGTGCACTTATCACATGGATATAAAGATATGTATGCACAGTGCACTTATTACATGGATATAAAGATATGTATGTACAGTGCACTTATTACATGGATATAAAGATATGTATGTACAGTGCACTTATTACATGGATATAAAGATATTTATGTACAGTGCACTTATCACATGGATATAAAGATATGTATGTACAGTGCACTTATCACATGGATATAAAGATATGTATGCACAGTGCACTTATCACATGGATATAAAGATATGTATGCACAGTGCACTTATCACATGGATATAAAGATATGTATGCGCACAGTGCACTTATCACATGGATATAAAGATATGTATGCACAGTGCACTTATCACATGGTTATAAAGATATGTATGCACAGTGCACTTATCACATGGTTATAAAGATATGTATGCACAGTGCACTTATCACATGGTTATAAAGATATGTATGCACAGTGCACTTATCACATGGATATAAAGATATGTATGCACAGTGCACTTATCACATGGTTATAAAGATATGTATGCACAGTGCACTTATCACATGGATATAAAGATATGTATGCACAGTGCACTTATCACATGGTTATAAAGATATGTATGCACAGTGCACTTATCACATGGATATAAAAATATGTATGCACAGTGCACTTATCACATGGATATAAAGATATGTATGCACAGTGCACTTATCACATGGATATAAAGATATGTATGCAAAGTGCACTTATCACATGGATATAAAGCTATGTATGCACAGTGCACTTATCACATGGATATAAAGATATGTATGCACAGTGCACTTATCACATGGTTATAAAGATATGTATGCACAGTGCACTTATCACATGGATATAAAGATATGTATGCACAGTGCACTTATCACATGGATATAAAGATATGTATGCACAGTGCACTTATCACATTGATATAAAGATATGTATGCACAGTGCACTTATCACATGGATATAAAGCTATGTCTGCACAGTGCACTTATCACATGGATATAAAGCTATGTATGCACAGTGCACTTATCACATGGATATAAAGCTATGTATGCACAGTGCACTTATCACATGGATATAAAGCTATGTATGCACAGTGCACTTATCACATGGATATAAAGATATGTATGCACAGTGCACTTATCACATGGATATAAAGCTATGAATGCACAGTGCACTTATCACATGGATATAAAGATAGGTATGCACAGTGCACTTATTACATGGATATAACGCTATGTATGCACAGTGCACTTATCACATGGATATACAGCTATGTATGCGCACAGTGCACTTATCACATGGATATAAAGATATGTATGCACAGTGCACTTATTACATGGATATAAAGATATGTATGCACAGTGCACTTATCACATGGATATAAAGATATGTATGCACAGTCCACTTATCACATGGATATAAAGCTATGTATGGACCGTGCACTTATCACATGGATATAAAGATATGTATGCACAGTGCACTTATCAAATGGATATAAAGCTATGTATGCACAGTGCACTTATCACATGGATATAAAGCTATGTATGCACAGTGCACTTATCACATGGATATAAAGCTATATATGCATAGTGCACCTATCACATTGTTATAAAGCTATGTATGCACAGTGCACTTATCACATGGATATAAAGCTATGTATGCACAGTGCACCTATCACATTGTTATAAAGCTATGTATGTACAGTGCACTTATCACATGGATATAAAGATATGTATGCACTTATCACATGGATATAAAGATATGTATGCACAGAGCACTTATTACATGGATATAAAGATATATATGCACAGTGCACTTATCACATGGATATAAAGATATGTATGCACAGTGCACTTATTACATGGATATAAAGATATGTATGCACAGTGCACTTATTACATGGATATAAAGATATGTATGCACAGTGCGCTTATAACATGGATATAAAGATATGTATGCACAGTGCAATAATCACATGGTTATGAAGATATGTATACACAGTGCACTTATCTCATGGATATAAGGCTATGTATGCAAAGTTCACTTATCACATGGTTATAAAGCTAAGTATGCGCAGTGCACTTATCACATGGATATAAAGCTATGTATGCACAGTGCAATAATCATATGAATATAAAGATATGTGTGCACAGTGCACTTATCACATGGATATAAAGATATGTGTGCACAGTGCACTTATCACATGGATATAAAGATATGTATGCACAGTGCAATAATCATATGAATATAAAGATATGTGTGCACAGTGCACTTATCACATGGATATAAAGATATGTATGCACAGTGCACTTATCACATGGATATAAAGATATGTATGCACAGTGCACTTATCACATTGATATAAAGCTATGTATGTACAGTGCACTTATCACATGGATATAAAGATATGTATGCACAGTGAACTTATTACATGGATATAAAGATATGTATGCACAGTGCACTTATCACATGGATATAAAGATATGTATGCACAGTGCACTTATCACATGGATATAAAGATATGTATGCACAGTGCACTTATCACATGGATATAAAGCTATGTATGCACAGTGAACTTATTACATGGATATAAAGCTATGTATGCACAGTGCTATAATCACATGGATATAAAGATATGTATGCACAGTGCACTTATTACATGGATATAAAGATATGTATGCACAGTGCACTTATCTCATGGATATAAAGCTATGTATGCACAGTGCACTTATCACATGGATATAACGATATGTATGCACATTGCACTTATCACATGGATATAAAGCTATGTATGCACAGTGCACTTATCACATGGATATAAAGAGATATATGTACAGTGCACTTATCACATGGTTATAAAGATATGTATTCACAGTGCACTTATCACATGGATATAAAGATATGTATGCACAGTGCACTTATCACATGGATATAAAGATATGTATTCACAGTGCACTTATCACATGGATATAAAGCTATGTATGCACAGTGCACTTATCACATGGATATAAAGATATGTATGCACAGTGCACTTATCACATGGTTATAAAGATATTATGCACAGTGCCCTTATCACATGGATATAAAGATATGTATGCACAGAGCACTTATCACATGGATATAAAGATATGTATTCACAGTGCACTTATCACATGGATATAAAGATATGTATGCACAGTGCACTTATCACATGGTTATATAGATATGTATGCACAGTGCACTTATCACATGGATATAAAGATATGTATGCACAGTGCACTTATCACATGGATATAAAGATATATATGTACAGTGCTCGTATCACATGGTTATAAAGAAATGTGTGCACAGTGCACTTATCACATGGATATAAAGCTATGTATGCACAGTGCACTTATCACATGGATATAAAGCTATGTATGCACAGTGCACTTATCACATGGATATAAAGATATGTATGCACAGTGCACTTATCACATGGATATAAAGCTATGTATGCACAGTGCACTTATCACATGGATATAAAGATATGTATGCACAGTGCACTTATCACATGGATATAAAGATATATATGTACAGTGCTCGTATCACATGGTTATAAAGATATGTATGTACAGTGCACTTTTCACATGGATATAAAGTTAAGTATGCACAGTGCACTTATCACATGGATATAAAGATATGTATGCACAGTGCACTTATCACATGAATATAAAGATATGTATGCACAGTGCACTTATCACATGGATATAACGATATGTATGCACAGTGCACTTATCACATGAATATAAAGATATGTATGCACAGTGCACTTATCACATGGATATAAAGATATGTATGTACAGTGCACTTATCACATGGATATAAAGATATGTATGCACAGTGCACTTATCACATGGTTATAAAGATATGTATGCACAGTGAACTTATTACATGGATATTGTAACGGTACCAACCGGATACCAAGGGTTAACACCAGGGAACAATGTCCTGCATAGGGAATCAGCAATTCACAACCCAGCCAGTTTTCAGGTTTTAAAACAGAATGACTTTTATTAAGGCTCATATGCCCAGTATTTATGCAGGTCTGACCCCCCCCCAGAAGGGGGGTTGAAAGAATGTTGTACATTAGATGAAGGGAACACACCCTTGACATGATACAATAGATTTACCTTGCTTAAGCTGATAACAATTTAAACACAAGATACATTTGGCTTTTCTTATCACCTAAGCATTTGCTCTCTGAGGGTGATTAAACAATGGACTGTGTATTAATAACATTAATGACAGTGCACAATAGTTGAGGCTAAAGCTGAACACAGTTAACTCTTTCAGTGCTGACAGAAGGGTCTGTCACATCTACATAGCACAATATACAGCCTATAGACAAGCTTTCTTACGTTATAGTCCAGAAGTGGCTAGGTTTGCCACAATGCTCCCCCAGAACCAAGCCGGCATACACAGTCTGATCCCAACGGATCGGCTTGGGGATGTCCGGGGCAACTTTCGGCTCAAGTAAGCTACGGGGTGTTCTCCGCCATCTGCTCCAACTTGGCTCAGTACTGCCCCCACCCCAAACATGGAAGCGTCTCTTTCCAGAGGGACTGGGCTTGGGTAGTCACAGGGTTAACATCAGCGGGATCCATGGGAGCATAGGCAGAAACAAGGGGGGCCAAGTCATTTCCAAGGAGAACATCAGCAGGTAAGTCCTTCTTGACCCCCACATTCACAAGTCTAGCGCCCACTCCCCAATCCAAATGTACCCTGGCAACAGGTAGGCGGAACACAGTGCCCCCTGCTACCCTCACAGCCACAGTGTCTCCAGTGTGCTGTTTCTCAGGCACCAAGTTCTCTTGAAGCAAGGTCATGGTAGCACCAGTATCCCGTAGACAACTGACCTCCTTCCCATTCACTTTAACCCGTTGCCGGTTATTCCGGTGGGCAGCTTGCACGGGGTCTGCTTCATGTAGGCTGCCCCAGCATTCTGGCGCCTCTATGTAGCGGGCCACAGGCTGAGGATTATGTGGGATTCCGCCAGCGGGTCTTCTCCAGGACTGTGCTTGATTCGCTGCGTTTAGGGGACACTCTGGTCTTTTGTGCCCTAGTTGCTTACATCCAAAGCACCGAATAGGTTGTGAGTAGCCCCGCGAATTGAACCGGGCTCTCTGAGGGTAGTTCGTGGCCGGAGGCCGTGTGGTATAGCGGTGCGCCGGGGGTTGGTAACTGGCAGCTGCTGGGGTGACTGGGGGTCTGTACTCCACTCTAGCAGTGGGCAATCGGTATACTGCTCCCCCTGCCCCTCGTACTGCCACGGATCCGCCAGTGGGTGCTGTATCCGGCACCAAATGGGGAGCTATCAGGGTTAAAGTAGCTCCCGAATCCCGAAGTCCCTGGACCGACATCACCTCATGCAGAATTCCCAGGGGTTCCTCGGCTTGGGTGCTCAACACCTCATGAGCGGCTGGCTCCGTTTGGTAATGGTGAGCAGCCGCCCTTGGGGCCAGGTTCTGTCTGACCTGGTTCCAAGCTTGTCTGCTCCGATTTTGGGTGCACTCACGTGCCATATGTCCCCACTGCTTGCAGGTGTGGCATTGTATATTAGCCCGTCCGTTGTTAGGCTGTAGTCCATGGCGCCTCCTGGCATCAAAATGCTGGTCTGCTAATCTGGCTGCTTCGGTTAAGGTGAGGGGTTTTCGATCTCTCACCCATTCTTGGGCTTCTGGGGACAAGCCGTTAAAGAATTGCTCCAACAGCATCAGTTGTCGCAATTCTTCCATGGTGGTAGCTTGGCTGGCCTGTATCCACCCCTGAGATGCTTGATCCAGCTTGTGGGCCCACTCTGCATGGGAATCTCTTTCTGGCTTGCGCAGGCCTCTAAACTTGCGCCGGTATGCCTCTGAGGTAATGGCATATCTTTCCAAGATCGCTCTCTTCACTTTAGCGTAATCCTTGCTGTCCTCCCTGGGTACAGCGCGATACGCTTCCGCTGCCCTACCGGCTAGCTTGCCTGCTAGCACCGGCACCCATACGGACTGCTCCAAATCATGTAACTCGCACAGTCTCTCAAAATCCTGTAAATACCCATCAATCTCATCCTTCTCCTCACAAAACATTTTAAATGCATGGTATGGGATTTTGGGTCTTACTGGGTTGCTGAGTGCGTCCAAAATGGATTCTGCTCGGGAGGATGCATTCCGCGGACTGTGTGCCATCACGTACTCCTGCACATCTGCCATTACCACGGATAGCATATCCCGTGGTACAGGTTGGGGTAAAAATTCCAGCCTGGTCCTCATTTCCCTCTGGTATAGGGTCTCCTCCATGGCTGCTGGAGGCGTAGCGCTGCGAGCTCTGTCTCCCTCCATCAGCTCAGCAATTAATATAGCCTTGGGTTTGCTGCTGCCTATCTTTCCCCTGGCTTCTAGCAGTTCCTTTTACGTTTGTCTCTTTAGCTTAGAATAATCCATCTCCATTCACTTCGGTCCCTGGTACTCCTTCCATCTTAGTCAGTAGTGTAGTAATCCCCCTCTTCCTGAGGTTACTGGCTTGTGTAGTTGCTCTTCTGGGCGATAAGGTTCATTCCGTCGCTTGCCACCAATTGTAACGGTACCAACCGGATACCAAGGGTTAACACCAGGGAACAATGTCCTGCATAGGGAATCAGCAATTCACAACCCAGCCAGTTTTCAGGTTTTAAAACAGAATGACTTTTATTAAGGCTCATATGCCCAGTATTTATGCAGGTCTGACCCCCCCCAGAAGGGGGGTTGAAAGAATGTTGTACATTAGATGAAGAGAACACACCCTTGACATGATACAATAGATTTACCTTGCTTAAGCTGATAACAATTTAAACACAAGATACATTTGGCTTTTCTTATCACCTAAGCATTTGCTCTCTGAGGGTGATTAAACAATGGACTGTGTATTAATAACATTAATGACAGTGCACAATAGTTGAGGCTAAAGCTGAACACAGTTAACTCTTTCAGTGCTGACAGAAGGGTCTGTCACATCTACATAGCACAATATACAGCCTATAGACAAGCTTTCTTACGTTATAGTCCAGAAGTGGCTAGGTTTGCCACAGATATAAAGATATGTATTCACAGAGCACTTATCACATGGATATAAAGATATGTATGCACAGTGCACTTATCACATGGATATAAAGATATGTATGCACAGTGCACTTATCACATGGTTATAAAGATATGTATGTACAACTAATAGCCAATGCAACCTAATTTGATATGGATTTGCTTTAAAGCATTCATCTAGATTACGAGTTTTGAGTTAGAGGCTATGTGGTGCTAACAAGCAGTTTATGCTCACCGCTCACTTACAGACAGTGCTGGTATTACGGGTTTTTACAAACCCGGGGTTAACAGAAAGAAAGTGAGCTTTGAGCAAAATTTTGCTCCACATCTCACTCCAATACTAGCGCTGCTTACGTTAGCGGTGAGCTGGTTGTGCGTGTTCGTGAGCGATTTACCCATAGGAATCAACGGGGAGAGCCGGCTGAAAAAAAGTCTAACACCTTTAAAAAAGCAGCGTTTAGCTCCAAACGCAGCCCAATTGATTCCTATGGGGAAATAAAATTTATGTCTACACCTAACACCCTAACATGAACCCCGAGTCTAAACATCCCTAATCTTACACTTATTATCCCCTAATCTGCTGCCCCCGACATCGCTGCCACCTTCATTATACTTATTAACCCCTAATCTGCCGCCCTCGACATTGCCGACACCTACATTATACTTATTAACCCCAATCTGCTGCCCCAACATCGCCGACACCTACATTATACTTATTAACCCCTAATCCGCCACCCCCAACGTCGCCCCCACTATTTTAAATTTATTAACCCCTAAACCTAAGTATAACCCTAACCCCCCCAACTTAAATATAATTTAAATAAATCTAAATAAAATTCATATCAATAACTAAATTATTCCTAATTAAAACTAAATTCTGACCTATAAAATAAACCCTAAGCTAGCTACAATATAACTAATAGTTACATTGTAGCTAGCTTAGGTTTTATTTTTATTTTACAAGTTTGTATTTATTTTAACTAGGTAGAATAGTTACTAAATAGTTATTAACTATTTAACAAACTACCTAGCTAAAATAAAGACAAATTGACCTGTAAACTAAAACCTAACCTAAGTTACACTAATACCTAACACTACAATATAATTAAATTATTTCCCTAAATTAAATACAATTAAATACAATTAAATTATCTAAAGTACAAAACCCCCCCACACTAAATTACAGAAAATAATAAACAAATTACAAGATTTTTAAACTAATTACACCTAATTTAATCCCCCTAATAAAAGAAAAGCCCCCCAAAATAAAAAAGCCCTACCCTACACTAAATTACAAAGAGCCCTTAAAAGTGACTTTTGCAGGCATTGCCCCAAAGTAATCAGCTCTTTTACCTGTAAAAATTACAAATCCCCCCCAACATTAAAACCCATCACCCACACAACCAACCCTACTCTAAAACCCACCCAATAGCCCCTTAAAAAAACCTAACACTAACCCCTTGAAGATAACCTTACCGGGAGGAGTCTTCATCCAACCGGGCCGAAGTCCTCAACGAAGCCGGGAGAAGTCTTCATCCAAGCCGGGCAAAGTGGTCCTCCAGATGGGCAGAAGTCTCCATCCAGACGGCATCTTCTATCTTCATCCATCCGGCACGGAGCGGGTTCATCTTCAAGACATCCGATGCAGAGCATCATCTTCTTACGACGGACTAAAGCTGAATGAAGGTACCTTTAAGTGACGTCCTCCAAGATTCCGATTGGCTGATAGAATTCTATCAGCCAATCAGAATTAAGGTAGAAAAAATTGCATCAGCCAATAGAATTTTTTCTACCTTAATTCTGAATGGCTGATAGAATTCTATCAGCCAATCGGAATTGAAGGGACACCATCTTGGATGACGTCATTTAAAGGATCCTTCATTCAGTGTTAGCCGTCGGATGAAGAGGATGCTCCACGTCGGATGTCTTGAAGATGGACCCACTCTGCGCCGGATGGATGAAGATAGAAGATGCCATCTGGATAAAGACTTCTGCCTGTCTGGAGGATCACTTCGCCCAGCTTGGATGAAGACTTCTCCCGGCTTTGTTGAGGACTTCGGCCCGGTTGGATGAAGACTTCTCCCGGTAAGGTGATCTTAAAAGAGTTAGTGTTAGGTTTTTTTAAGGGAGTATTGGGTGGGTTTTAGAGTAGGGTTGGTTGTGTGGGTGGTGGGTTTTAATGTTGGGTGGGATTTGTAATTTTTTTTACAGGTAAAAGAGCTGATTACTTTGGGGCAATTCCCCTGCAAAAGGCCAGTTTAAGGGGTATTTGTAATTTAGTGTAGGGTAGGGCTTTTTTATTTTGTTTGGGGGATTAGATTAGGTGTAATTAGTTTAAATATCTTGTAATTTGTTTATTTATTTTCTGTTATTTTTTTTTATTTTTTTTGTACTTTAGATCATTTAATTTAATTGTATTTAATTTAGGGAAATACTTTAATTATAGTGTAGTGTTAGGTGTTAGTGTAACTTAGGTTAGGTTTTATTTTACAGGTCAATTGGTCTTTATTTTAGCTAGGTAGTTATTAAATAGTTAATAACTTCTACCTAGTTAAAATAAATACAAACTTGCCTGTAAAATAAAAATAAACCCTAAGCTAGCTACAATGTAACTATTAGTTATATTGTAGCTATTTTAGGGTTTATTTTACAGGTAAGTATTTCATTTTAAATAGGAATAATTTAGTTAATAATAGTAATTTTTTTTTACAGTAGATTTCTTTTAATTATATTTAAGTTAGGGGGGTTAGGGTTAGACTTAGATTTAGGGGTTAATAACTTTATTATAGTGGCGGCGACGTTGGGGGCGGCAGATTAGGGGTTAATAAATGTAGGTAGGTGTTGGCGATGTTAGGAACGGCAGATTAGGAGTTAATAATATTTAACTAATGTTTGCGAGGCGGGAGTGTGGCGGTTTAGGGGTTAATATATTTATTATAGTGGCGGCGATGTCCGGTTCGGCAGATTAGGGGTTAAACATTTTCTTTTAGTGTTTGCGATGTGGGAGGGCCTCGGTTTAGGGGTTAATAGGTAGTTTATGGGTGTTAGTGTACCTTTTAGCACTTTAGTTAAGAGTTTTATGCTACGGTGTTATAGTGTAAAACTCTTAACTACTGACTTTAAATTGCGGTACCAGTCTTGACAGGCACTATGCAAGTCCCATTGAAAAAAGAGGATACGCAATTTACGGAAGTGGATTTGCGGTATTGCCAAGTCTGGCCAAAAAAGTGAGCGATACACCTGTACCTGCAAGACTCGTAATACCAGCGAGCGTTAAAAAGCAGCGTTAGAACCGGCCAACGCTGCTTTTTAAGCGTTACGCAAAACTCGTAATCTAGGTGAAAGTTTTTCTCAGTGCCAGGGGCTCCTGCTCACAATTAACTCTCTCCGGTGCGATTCTAGAGGACTTCTTCGTTTCTTGCAGGAGTTAGTTTACAACTTGGCAGACTTCTGTGTTCAGCTGTATTTTTTAGAAAACCAAATGAGACCTTCCCACGCTAGCAAATGACAGAGAAGTGGGTTCCTAGTCTCTTATTTAGACCATAAGATCTGTTGGGTTAATCTCACTTAAGAGCTTTTTAAAGGGAAAGTCTACTTGTACATTTGTCTTGTATAAAAAGATAAATAATCCCTTTATTAGTCATTCCCCAGTTTTGCATAACCAACATTGTTATATTAATATACTTTTTACCTCTGTGATTACCTTGTATCTAAGCCTCTGCAGACTGCCTCTTTATCTCGGTGCTTTTGTCAGACTTGCATTTTAGCCAATCAGTGTTGACTCCTTGGTAACTCCATGGGAGTGAGCACAATGTTATCTATATTTCACACATGAACTAGCACTATCTAGCTGTGAAAACCGTCAAAATGCACTGAGATAAGAGGCAGCCTTCAATAACTTAGAAATCAGTTTATGAGCCTACCTAGGTTTAGCTTTCAACAAAGAATACCAAGAGTACAAAGTGAATATGATGATAAAAGTAAATTGGAAAGCTGTTAAGAATGGCCTGCCCTATCTAAATCATGAAAGTTTAATTTTGACTAGACTGTACCTTTAAATCTTTAGTCAACCTTATAAAATTGTAATGACATAACACTTTTCAATCAAATTAGGAATTGAATAAAAAAAAACATCTAAAGTTAAATATATTTTTTTTTTTACAAAGAGATAATGGATCAATTTAATTTTTCATAAGAGAATATTTCTTTCTGAATATGTTTCTATAGAAACCTCATACTCAAGAATTAAAGTTCAAGAGAAAAAGTGTTTTTCAAAGAAAGAAAAATAAATAACAAAAAATTAAAAAAGGTATCGCTGGAACAAAAGGTTCTTCCTTGACAATGCAAGGAGTAAGATTGTGAAGTAGCTGAAGAGAGCACGCTTTGTCTGAGAGCGTTAATAGCGCACAAACAGCACAGGACACTTTGCACTTTATAGAGCTTAGAGGGAAGGAAACAGCGACAATAAATAAGATTTTTTTTTAATGGTTGTTAGATGAATGAGAGACAAGATACATTTAGTGGTTTTCAGTTTGTAGAAAAATAAAGCTGATTTGGGCTCTGTGTTTTGTTGAAGTTGATGGGATCCCAGATAGAAAAAGAAACAAAATTAAATTAACAAGGTAGAGGATCTTGAATATGAAATTTGAGGGTAGAAAAAGCAGCCGACAATGCAAGTGTGCAGGGGTACGGCAGGGGACAAATTCATCTGCTCCCTGTTCCTACCTTTGTTTTATTTTACAGATCTCCCTCCCCCGCTTATCTGCCTCTTTACTCTAGCGGAGCACTTATACATATAAACTTAGATTAAGGGTATATAAGAATCAAAAGCCCAATTCTGCCCATATTACCTATAAAATGTGAGTATAATCAGTACATAGGATATCCTTATGCTTATCCCAGACATTAATTAGTATGTAGGATATCCCTATGCTTATCCCAGGTATTAATTAGTATGTAGAATAGCCTTATGCTTATCCCAGGCATTAATTAGTATGTAGACTAGCTTTATGCTATCCCAGGTATTAGTTAGTATGTAGGATTGCCTTATGCTTATGCCAGACATTAATTAGTATGTAGGATATCCTTATGCTTATCCCAGGCAGTAATTAGTATGTAGGAAATACCTATGCTTATCCCAGGCATTAATTAGTTTGTGGAATATTCTTATGCTTATCCCAGGCATTAATTAGTACGTAGGATAGCCTTATGCTTATACCAGGCATTAATTAGTATGTAGGATAGCCTTATGCTTGTCCCAGACATTACTTAGTATGTAGGATAGCCTTATGCTTATCCCAGTCATTAATTAGTATGTAGAATATCCTTATGCTTATCCCAGGCATTAATTAGTATGTGGGTTATAGTTATGCTTATCCCAGGTAAAAATTAGTATGTAGGATATCCTTATGCTTATCCCAGGCATTAATTAGTATGTGTAGAATAGCCTTATGCTTATACCAGGCATTAATTAGTATGTAGGGTAGCCTTATGATTATACCAGGCATTAATTAGTATGTAGGATAGCCTTATGCTTGTCCCAGGCATTACTTAGTATGCAGGATAGCCTTAAGCCTTATGCTTATCCCAGGCATTAATTAGTACGTAGGATAGCCTCATGCTTATCCCATACATTAGATAGTTTGTAGGATAACATTATGCTTATCCCAGGCATTAATTAGTATGTAGGATAGCCTTATGCTTATCCCAGACATTAATTAGTATGTAGGATAGCCTTATGCTTATCCCAGACATGAGTTAGTTTGTAGGATATCTTAATGCTTATCCCAGGCATTAATTATTATGTAGGATAGACTTATGCTTATCTCAGACATTAATTAGTATGTTGGAATTCATAAGGCTTATCCCAGGCATTAATTAGTATGTAGGATAGCCTTATGCTTATCCCAGACATTAATTAGTATGTAGGATAGCCTTATGCTTATTCCAGGCATTAATTAGTATGAGGGATATCCTTATGCTTATCCCAGGCATTAATTAGTATGTAGGATAGCCTCATGCTTATCCCATACATTAGATAGATTGTAGGATAACCTTATGCTTATCCCAGGCATTAATTAGTATGTAGGATAGCCTTATGCTTATCCCAGACATTAATTAGTATGTAGGATAGCCTTATGCTTATCCCAGACATGAGTTAGTTTGTAGGATATCCTAATGCTTATCCCAGGCATTAATTATTATGTAGGATAGACTTATGCTTATCCCAGACATTAATTAGTATGTTGGAATTCATTAGGCTTATCCCAGGCATTAATTAGTATGTAGGATAGCCTAATGCTTATCCCAGACATTAATTAGTATTTGGGATATCCTTATTCTTATCCAAGGCATTAATTAGTGTGAGTCTTGATAAAGGCCTTTGAGAGGCCGAAACGCGTCGACCACTGGTAAGCACACTTTCATTATTGTTTTTTACTTTAAACGTTCTACACTATTGTTTCTTTCTTTTACAGAAGGATCTATTATACACTTACTGAGGGAGTTCTTTTGAATATCCAATCCTCTCCAGTGGAGTCTACAACTTCACTATACTTTGGGAAATATACTATTTATTATATACGCTCCTGGCAAAGTTACTGACATCCCATTTCAGAACTTTTTTTTTCATTATTTGACACATTGGTCTACATTCCACGGAGTCTATTTTTGGATCACATTGGAGTTTGCTAACACAATTTTGAACACTAACTGTTACGCACACATTGAATACTGTTTTTTCTGGTCCAAATATTATTATTTTTTGTTTCACATATTGTTCCTGACTTTTCATCACGATTTTTTATCACTGTTTAAGGACACTTTGATTTAATATTGTGATTGTGTTTATGGTCACTGCACACTTTGCGACAAGGCCCTGGTGTGCATTGCAAACATTGTTTAACCACAAGACACCAAGCATATAGTTGAAAGTTACACACATTGGACATAATTTTTTAGCAATAAGGTCTAGTTTATCCAGTTCTTGTGTTGGGAATCGTAATCAGACACATTATCGCTAGGCATAAGAAATCAGATACTACCTTTTACTCTACACCTTGGACATATATTATTAACACAAGTCATTCGCATAGATTATGAGTTTTGCATTATAGGCCAATCAGAATTAAGGTAGAAAAAAACCTATTGGCTGATGCAATCAGCCAATAGGATTGAACTGACATTCTATTGGCTGATTGGAACAGCCAAAAGAATGCCAGCTCAATCCTATTGGCTGATTGGATCAGCCAATAGGATTGAACTTCAATCCTATTGGCTGATTGCATCAGCCAATAGGATTTTTTCTACCTTAATTCCGATTGGCTGATAGAATTCTATCAGCCAATCAGAATTGAAGGGACGCCGTCTTGGATGATGTCATTTAAAGGAACCTTCATTCAGTCTTCAGCGGTGGAAAGAAGAGGATGCTCTGCGTCGGATGTCTTGAAGATGGACCCGCTCCACGCCGGATGGATGAAGATAGAAGATGCCGTCTGGATAAAGACTTCTGCCCGTCTGGAGGACCACTTCTGCCCGGTTGGATGAAGACTTCTCTCGGCTTTGTTGAGGACTTCGGCCCGGTTGGGTGAAGACGTCTCCCGTTAAGGTGATCTTCAGGGGGTTAGTGTTAGTTTTTTTTAAGGGGGTATTGGGTGGGTTTTAGAGTAGGGTTTGTTGTGTGGGTGATGGGTTTTAATGTTGGGGGGGTAATTGTAAACATTTTTTCAGGTAAAAGAGCTGATTACTATTGTTATTTTGGGGGGGGGGGGGGGGGTTCTTTTTATTTTGTTAGGGGGATTAGATTAGGTGTAATTAGTTTAAAAATCTTGTAATTTCTTTATTATTTTCTGTAATTTAGTGGGGGGGTTGTACTTTAGATAATTTTATTTAATTGTAATTAATTGTATTTAATTTAGGTAATTCATTTAATTGTAGTATAGTGTTAGGTGTAATTGTAACTTAGGTTAGGTTTTATTTTACAGGTATTTTTTTTTATTTTAACTAGGTAGTTATTAAATAGTTAATAACTATTTAATAACTATTGTACCTAGTGAAAATAAATACAAAGTTGCCTGTAAAATAAAAATAAACCCTAAGATAACTACAATGTAACTATTAGTTATATTGTAGCTAGCTTAGGGTTTATTTTATAGGTAAGTATTTAGTTTTAAATAGGAATAATTTAGTTAATTGTAGTAATTTTATTTAGATTTATTTAAATTATATTTAAGTTAGGGGGTGTTAGAGTTAGGGTTAGACTTAGGTTTAGGGGTTAATAACTTTATTATAGTGGCGACGACATTGGGGGCGGCAGATTAGGGGTTAATAAATGTAGGTAGGTGGTGGCGATGTTAGGGCCGGCAGATTAGGGGTTAATAATATTTAAATAGTGTTTGCGATGCGGGAGTGCGGTGGTTTAGGGGTTAATATATTTATTATAGTGGCGGCGATGTCCGGTTCGGCAGATTAGGGATTAAAATATTTATTTTGTGTTTGCGATGTGGGGGGGGCTTGGTTTAGGGGTTAATAGGTAGTTTATGGGTGTTAGTGTACTTTTTAGCACTTTAGTTAAAAGTTTTATGCTACAGCGTTTTAGTGTAAAACTCTTAACTACTGACTTTTAAATGCGGTACCAGGCTTGACAAGAGAGGGTTTACCGCTCACTTTTGGTCAGACTCGTAATACCGACGCTATGCAAGTCCCATTAAAAATATAGGATATGCAATTGACGTAAGTGGATTTGCGGTATTTCCGAGTCTGGCCAAAAAAGTGAGCAGTACACCTGTACCTGCAAGACTCGTAATACCAGCGGGCGTTAAAAAGCAGCTTTGGGACCTCTTAACGCTGCTTTTTAAGGCTAACGCACAACTCGTAATCTAGACCATTGAATTTCCATATATTATTTTTTAATACACGCATATGTAAGAACTTCTTACCCTTGTGGCTACATTGATTTAAATTATTGTTGTGGAATGTCTGTCATTTTAAGGTATCTAATGACCTCCTTCTGTATAATCCTATTTTATATATTTATATTAAGTGCATGGATCCATGCATTTATTACTTTGTTACTAAACTACACTACAGCTGTATAAGGTTTTGGTAAAAACACTGTATATGTATTATGAACCCAAGAAATGTATGATTAATTTGTATTACTTTGTTATAAAACACACTGTATATGTTTTGTCAAATTACTGTATATGTATTGGGAACCTAAGAAATTTATGATACATTTTATTTGGATTAAATGTTCACTTGGTCACTTACCCAGACCCAGCCACCGTTAGGTTAGGCGCTTTGGCTACCCTTTCACCATTAGACAATTACCGTTTGACAACTAGGTGTCATTCATCCAAAGCTCAAGGGTCCACTATCAGCAGGCACTAGGTGTACACCTCCATAGTAATTAGTATGTATGCCTTATGCTTTTCCCAGACATTAGTTAGTTTGTAGGATAGACTTATGCTTATCCCAGGAATTAATTAGTACATAGGATAGCCTTATGTTTATCCAAGGCATTAATTAGTACATAGGATAGCCTTATGTTTATCCCAGACATTAATTAGTATGTAGGGTAGCTTTATGCTTATCCCAGGCATTAATTAGTATGTGGGATATCCTTATGCTTATCCCAGACATTAATTAGTATGTAGGATAGACATGCTTATCCCAGACATTAATTAGTATGTATGATAGCCTTATGCTTATCCCAGGCATTAATTAGTACATAGGATAGCCTTATGTTTATCCCAGACATTAATTAGTATGTAGGATAGCCTTATGCTTATCCCAGGCATTAATTAGTATGTGGGATATCCTTATGCTTTTCCCAGACATTAATTAGTATGTAGGATAGCCTTATGCTTTTCCCAGATATTAGTTAGTTTGTAGGATAGACATATGCTTTTCCCAGACATTAATTAGTATGTAGGATAGCCTTATGCTTTTCCCAGACATTAATTAGTTTTTAGAATAGACATATGCTTTTCCCAGACATTAATTAGTATGTAGGATAGCCTTATGCTTATCCCAGACATTAATTAGTATGTGGGATATCCTTATGCTTATCCCAGACATTAATTTGTATGTAGAATAGCCTTATGTTTATCCCAGACATTAATTAGTATGTAGAATAGCCTTATGTTTATCCCAGACATTAGCCTTATGCTTATCCCATGCATTAATTAGTAAGTAGGGTAGCCTTATGCTTATCCCATGCATTAATTAGTATGTAGGATAGCCTTATGCTTATCCCAGGCAGTCATTTGTATGTAGGGTAGCCTTATGCTTATCCCAGACATTAATTAGTATGTAGGATAGCTTTATGCTTATCTCAGGCAGTAATTGGTACGTAGGATAGCCTTATGCTTATCCCATCCATTAATTAGCATGTAGGATAGCCTTATGCTTATCTCAGGCATTAATTAGTATGTAGGATAGCCTTATGCTTATCACAGGCATTAATTAGTACATAGGATAGCCTTATGCTTATCCCATGCATTAACTAGTATGTAGGATAGCCTTATACTTATCTCAGGCATTAATTTGTATGTAGGATAGTCTTATGCTTATCCTAGGCATTAATAAGTATGTAGGATAGCCTTATGCTTATCACAGTCAGTAATTAGTATGTAGGCTAGCCTTATGCTGTTATCAGGCAGTAATTAGTACATAGGATAGCCTTATGCTTATCCCAGGCAGTAATTTGTATGTAGGGAAGCCTTATGCTTATCCCAGGCATTAATTAATTTGTAGGAAAGCCTTATACTTATCCCAGGCAGTAATTTGTATGTGGGATATCCTTATGCTTATCCCAGACATTAATTAGTATGTAGAATATCCTTATGTTTATCCCAGACATTAATTAGTATGTAGGATAGCCTCATGCTTATCCCATGCATTAATTAGTATGTAGGATAGGCTTATGCTTATCCCATGCATTAATTAATATGTAGGATAGCCTTATGCTTATCCCAGGCAGTAATTTGTATGTAGGGTAGCCTTATGCTTATCCCAGACATTAATAAATATGTAGGATAGCCTTATGCTTATCTCAGGCAGTAATTGGTACGTAGGATAGCCTTATGCTTATCCCATGCATTAATTAGCATGTAGGATAGCCTTATCCTTATCCCATTTATTAATTAGTTTGTAGGATAGCCTTATGCTTATCCCAGGCATTAATTAGTTTGTAGGATAGCCTTATGCTTATCACTGGCATTAATTAGTACATGGGATAGCCTTATGCTTATCCCATGCATTAACTAGTATGTAGGATAGCCTTAGACTTATCTCAGGCATTAATTAGTATGTAGGATAGCCTTATGGTTATCACAGTCAATAATTAATATGTAGGCTAGCCTTATGCTGTTATCAGGCAGTAATTAGTACATAGGATAGCCTTATGCTTATCCCAGGCAGTAATTTGTATGTATGGTAGCCTTATGTTTATCCCAGGCATTAATTAATTTGTAGGATCGCCTTATACTTATCCCAGGCATTAATTAGTATGTAGGATAGCCTTATGCTTATCCTAGGCAGTAATTAGTACGTAGGATAGCCTTATGCTTATCACATGCATTAATTAGCATGTAGGATAACCTTATGCTTATTCCAGGCAGTAATTAATAGATAGGATAGCCTTATGCTTATCCCAGGCATTAATTAATTTGTAGGAAAGCCTTAAGCCTTATGCTTATCCCAGGCATTAATTAGTATGCAGGATATCCTTATGCTTATCCCAGGCAGTAATTATTATGTAGGATAGCCTTATGCTTATCCCAGGCAGTAATTAGTACGTAGGATAGCCGTATGCTTATTTCATGTGGTAATTGATACGTAGGATAGTCTTATGCTTATATCAGACATTAATTTGTATGTAGGAAAGTCTTATGCTTATCCCAGGCATTAATTAGTATGTATGATAGCCTTATGCTTATAGCAGTCAGTAATTAGTATGTAGGCTAGCCTTATGCTGTTAGCAGTCAGTAATTAGTACATAGGATAGCCTTATGCTTATCCCAGGCAGTAATTAGTATGTAGGATAGCCTTATTCTTATCCCAAGCATTACTTGGTATGTCGGATAGCCTTATGCTTATCCACGGCATTAATTAGTATGTAGGCTAGCCTTATGCTTATCCCAGGCATTAATTATTATGTAGGATAGCCTTATGCTTATCCCAGGCATTAATTCGTTTTTAGGATAGCCGTATGCTTATCCCAGGCATTAATTAGTATGCAGGATAGCCTTATGCTTATCCCAGGCATTACTTTGTATGTTGAATAGGCTTATGTTTATCCCAGGCAGTAATTGGTACATAGGATAGCCTTATGCTTATCTCAGGCAGTAATTGGTACGTAGGATAGCCTTATGCTTATCCCATTTGTTAATTAGTTTGTAGGCTAGCCTTATGCTGTTAGCAGGCAGTAATTAGTACATAGGATAGCCTTATGCTTATCCCAGGCAGTCATTTGTATGTAGGGTAGCCTTATGCTTATCCCAGACATTAATTAGTATGTAGGATAGCCTTATGCTTATCCCAGGCATTAACTAGTATGTAGGATATCCTTATGCTTATCCCAGACATTAATTAGTATGTAGAATATCCTTATGTTTATCCCAGACATTAATTAGTATGTAGGATAGCCTTATGCTTATCCCATGCATTAATTAGTATGTAGGATAGGCTTATGCTTATCCCAGACATTAATAAGTATGTAGGATAGCCTTATGCTTATCTCAGGCAGTAATTGGTACGTAGGATAGCCTTATGCTTATCCCATGCATTAATTAGCATGTAGGATAGCCTTATGCTTATCCCATTTATTAATTAGTTTGTAGGATAGCCTTATGCTTATCCCAGGCATTAATTAGTATGTACGATAGCCTTATGCTTATCACTGGCATTAATTTGTACATGGGATAGCCTTATGCTTATCCCATGCATTAACTAGTATGTAGGATAGCCTTAGACTTATCTCAGGCATTAATTATTATGTAGGATAGCCTTATGGTTATTACAGTCAGTAATTAATATGTAGGCTAGCCTTATGCTGTTATCAGGCAGTAATTAGTACATAGGATAGCCTTATGCTTATCCCAGGCAGTAATTTGTATGTAGGGTAGCCTTATGCTTATCCCAGGCATTAATTAATTTATAGGATAGCCTTATACTTATCCCAGGCATTAATTAGTATGTAGGATAGCCGTATGCTTATCCCAGGCAGTAATTAGTACGTAGAATAGCCTCATGCTTATCCCATGCATTAATTAGCATGTAGGATAACCTTATGCTTATTCCAGGCAGTAATTAATACATAGATAACCGTATACTTATCCCAGGCAGTAATTTGTATGTAGGGTAGCCTTATGCTTATCCCAGGCATTAATTAGTTTGTAGGAAAGCCTTATGCTTATCCCAGGCATTAATTAGTATGCAGGATATCTTTATGCTTATCCCAGGCAGTAATTATTATGTAGGATAGCCTTATGCTTATCCCAGGCAGTAATTAGTACGTAGGATAGCCTTATGCTTATCCCATGCATTAATTAGCATGTAGGATAACCTTATGCTTATTCCAGGCAGTAATTAGTACATAGGATAGCCTTATGCTTATCCCATTTATTAATTAGTATGTAAGATAGCCTTATGCTTATCTCAGGCATTAATTAGTATATAGGATAGCCTTATGCTTATCTCAGGCATTAATTAGTATGTAGGGTAGCCTTATTCTTATCCCATGCATTAATTAGTATGTAGGATAGCCTTATACTTATTTCAGGCACTAATTTGAATGTAGGTAAGCCTTATGTTTATCCCAGGCATTAATTAATATGTATGATAGCCTTATGCGTATCCCAGGTAGTAATAAGTACGTAGGATAGCCGTATTCTTATCTCAGGCGGTAATTGATACGTAGGATAGCCTTATGCTTATCCCAGGCATTAATTAGAATGTAGGATAGCCTTATGCTTATAGCAGTCAGTAATTAGTATGTAGGCTAGCCTTATGTTGTTAGCAGGCAGTAATTAGTACATAGGATAGCGTTATGCTTATCCCAGGCAGTAATTTGTATTTAGGGTAGCCTTATGCTTATCCCAGACATTAACTAGTATGTAAGATAACCTTATGCTTATCCGAGACATTAATTAGTATTTGGGATATGCTTATGCTTATTCCAGGCATTAATTAGTATGTAGTATTGCCTTATGCTTATCCCAGACAGTAATTAGTACATAGGATAGCCTTATGCTTATCCCATGCATTAACTAGTATGTAGGATAGCCTTATGCTTATCCCAGGCATTAATTAGTATGTAGGCTAGCCTTATGCTTATCCCAGGCATTAATTATTATGTAGGATAGCCTTATACTTATCCCAGGCATTACTTAGTATGTAGGCTAGCCTTATGCTTATCCCAGGCATTAATTATTATGTAGGATAGCCTTATGCTTATCTCAGGCAATCATTGGTACGTAGGATAGCCTTATGCTTATCCCATGCAATAATTAGCATGTAGGATCGCCTTATGCTTATTCCAGGCAATAATTAGTACATAGGATAGCCTTATGCTTATCCAATTTATTAATTAGTTTGTAGGATAGCCGTATGCTTATCCCAGGCATTAATTAGTATGCAGGATAGCCTTATGCTTATCCAATTTATTAATTAGTTTGTAGGATAGCCTTATGCTTATCCCAGGCATTAATTAGTATGTAGGATAGCCTTATGCTTATCACAGGCATTAATTAGTACATAGGATAGCCTTATGCTAATCCCATGCATTAACTAGTATGTAGGATAGCCTTATACTTATCTCAGGCATTAATTTGTATGTAGGATAGTCTTATGCTTATCCCAGGCATTAATTAGCATGTAGGATAGCCTTATGCTTATCACAGTCAGTAATTAGTATGTAGACTAGCCTTATGCTGTTATCATGCAGTAATTAGTACATAGGATTGCCTTATGCTTATCCAAGGCAGTAATTGTACATAGGATAGCGTTATGCTTATCCCAGGCAGTAATTTGTATTTAGGGTAGCCTTATGCTTATCCCAGACATTAATTAGTATGTAGGATAGCCTTCTGCTTATCCCAGACTTTAATTAGTATGTAAGATAACCTTATGCTTATCCCAGACATTAATTAGTATTTGGGATATCCTTATGCTTATTCCAGGCATTAATTAGTATGTAGTATTGCCTTATGCTTACCCCAGACAGTAATTAGTAAGTAGGATAGCCTTATTCTTATCCCAAACATTACTTAGTATGTAGGATAGCCTTATGCTTATCCCAGGCATTAATTAGTATGTAGGCTAGCCTTATGCTTATCTCAGGCATTAATTATTATGTAGGATAGCCTTATACTTATCCCAGGCATTACTTAGTATGTAGGCTAGCCTTATGCTTATCCCAGGCATTAATTATTATGTAGGATAGCCTTATGCTTATCTCAGGCAGTAATTGGTACGTATGATAGCCTTATGCTTATCCAATGCAATAATTAGCATGTAGGATCGCCTTATGCTTATTCCAGGCAATAATTAGTACATAGGATAGCCTTATGCTTATCCAATTTATTAATTAGTTTGTAGGATAGCCGTATGCTTATCCCAGGCATTAATTAGTATGCAGGATAGCCTTATGCTTATCACAGGCATTAATTAGTACATAGGATAGCCTTATGCTTATCCCATGCATTAACTAGTATGTAGGATAGCCTTATACTTATCTCAGGCATTAATTTGTATGTAGGATAGCCTTATGCTTATCACAGTCAGTAATTAGTATGTAGGCTAGCCTTATGCTGTTATCATGCAGTAATTAGTACATAGGATTGCCTTATGCTTATCCCAGGCAGTAATTTGTATGTAGGGTAGCCTTATGCTTATCCCAGGCATTAATTATTATGTAGGATAGCCTTATGCTTATCTCAGGCAGTAATTGGTACGTATGATAGCCTTATGCTTATCCAATGCAATAATTAGCATGTAGGATCGCCTTATGCTTATTCCAGGCAATAATTAGTACATAGGATAGCCTTATGCTTATCCAATTTATTAATTAGTTTGTAGGATAGCCGTATGCTTATCCCAGGCATTAATTAGTATGCAGGATAGCCTTATGCTTATCACAGGCATTAATTAGTACATAGGATAGCCTTATGCTTATCCCATGCATTAACTAGTATGTAGGATAGCCTTATACTTATCTCAGGCATTAATTTGTATGTAGGATAGCCTTATGCTTATCACAGTCAGTAATTAGTATGTAGGCTAGCCTTATGCTGTTATCATGCAGTAATTAGTACATAGGATTGCCTTATGCTTATCCCAGGCAGTAATTTGTATGTAGGGTAGCCTTATGCTTATCCCAGGCATTAATTAATTTGTAGGATAGCCTTATGCTTATCCCAGCCATTAATTAGTATGTAGGATAGCCTTATGCTTATCCCAGGCAGTAATTAGTACATAGGAAAGCATTAAGCTTATCCCATGCATTAATTAGCATGTAGGATAACCCTATGCTTATTCCAGGCAGTAATTAGTACATAGGATAGCCTTATGCTTATCCCAGGCAGTAATTTGTATGTAGGGTAGCCTTATGCTTATTCCAGACATTAATTAGTATGTAGGATAGCCTTATGCTTATCCCAGGCATTAACTAGTATGTAGGATAACCTTTTGCTTATCCCAGACATTAATTAGTATTTGGGATATTCTTATGCTTATCCCAGGCATTAATTTGTATGTAGGATAGCCTTATGGTTATCCCAGGCAGTAATTAGTATGTAGGATAGCCTTATTCTTATCCCAAGCATTACTTGGCATGTAGGATAGCCTGATGCTTATCCACGGCATTAATTAGTATGTAGGCTAGCCTTATGCTTAGCCCAGGCATTAATTATTATGTAGGATAGCCTTATGCTTATCCCAGGCATTAATTAGTTTTTAGGATAGCCTTATGCTTATCCCAGGCATTAATTATTATGTAGGATAGCCTTATGCTTATCTCAGGCAGTAATTGGTACGTAGGATAGCCTTATGCTTATCCCATGCAATAATTAGCATGTAGGATCGCCTTATGCTTATTCCAGGCAATAATTAGTACATAGGATAGCCGTATGCTTATCCAATTTATTAATTAGTTTGTAGGATAGCCTTATGCTTATCCCAGGCATTAATTAGTATGTAGGATAGCCTTATGCTTATCACAGGCATTAATTAGTACATAGGATAGCCTTATGCTTATCCCATGCATTAACTAGTATGTAGGATAGCCTTATACATTAATTTGTATGTAGGATAGTCTTATGCTTATCCCAGGCATTAATTAGAATGTAGGATAGCCTTATGCTTATCACAGTCAGTAATTAGTATGTAGGCTAGCCTTATGCTGTTATCATGCAGTAATTAGTACATAGGATTGCCTTATGCTTATCCCAGGCAGTAATTGTACATAGGATAGCGTTATGCTTATCCCAGGCAGTAATTTGTATTTAGGGTAGCCTTATGCTTATCCCAGACACTAATTAGTATGTAGGATAGCCTTATGCTTATCCCAGAGATTAATTAGTATGTAGGATAACCTTATGCTTATCCCAGACATTAATTAGTATTTGGGATATCCTTATGCTTATTCCAGGCATTAATTAGTATGTAGTATTGCCTTATGCTTATCCCAGACAGTAATTAGTAAGTAGGATAGCCTTATTCTTATCCCAAACATTACTTAGTATGTAGGATAGCCTTATGCTTATCCCAGGCATTAATTAGTATGTAGGCTAGCCTTATGCTTATCCCAGGCATTAATTATTATGTAGGATAGCCTTATACTTATCCAGGCATTACTTAGTATGTAGGCTACCCTTATGCTTATCCCAGGCATTAATTATTATGTAGGATAGCCTTATGCTTATCTCAGGCAGTAATTGGTACGTAGGATAGCCTTATGCTTATCCCATGCAATAATTAGCATGTAGGATTGCCTTATGCTTATTCCAGGCAATAATTAGTACATAGGATAGCCTTATGCTTATCCAATTTATTTATTTGTTTGTAGGCTAGCCTTATGCTTATCCCAGGCATTAATTAGTATGTAGGATAGCCTTATGCTTATCACAGGCATTGATTAGTACATAGGATAGCCTTATGCTTATCCCATGCATTAACTAGTATGTAGGATAGCCTTATACTTATCTCAGGCATTAATTTGTATGTAGGATAGCCTTATGCTTATCACAGTCAGTAATTAGTATGTAGGCTAGCCTTATGCTGTTATCATGCAGTAATTAGTACATAGGATTGCCTTATGCTTATCACAGGCAGTAATTTGTATGTAGGATAGCCTTATGCTTTTCCCAGCCATTAATTAGTATGTAGGATAGCCTTATGCTTATCCCAGGCAGTAATTAGTACGTAGGATAGCATTAAGCTTATCCCATGCATTAATTAGCATGTAGGATAACCCTATGCTTATTCCAGGCAGTAATTAGTACATAGTATAGCCCTATGATTATCCCATTTATTAATTAGTATGTAAGATAGCCTTATGCTTATCTCAGGCATTAATTAGTATGTAGGATAGCCTTATGCTTATCCCATGCATTAATTAATATGTAGGATAGCCTTATAGTTATCGCAGGCATTAATTTGAATGTAGGTAGGCCTTATGCTTATGCCAGGCATTAATTAGTATGTATGATAACCTTATGCTTATCCCAGGCAGTAATTAGTACTTAGGATAGACTTATGCATATTGCAGTCAGTAATAGGCTAGCCTTTTGCTGTTATCAGGCAGTAATTATTACATAGGATAGCCTTATGCTTATCACAGGCATTGATTAGTATGTAGGATAGCCTTTTGCTTATCCCAGGCATTAATTAGTACATAGGATAGCCTTATGCTTATCCCAGGCAGTAATATGTATTTAGGGTAGCCTTATGCTTTTCCCAGGCATTAATTAGTTTGTAGGATAGCCTTATGTTTATCCTAGGCATTAATTAGTACATTTTTGAGGTTTGGGCTTCACTCAGGATTGATAATACAATAATATGAAAAAATAATAGAAAAAAACTCCTGTGTTAGCATAGATTACAATATTTTAGATATTTTCTCTTCGAAAACTTAACCATCAAAACACTTGCTACCTCATCCTATTGCAATATACTTGAGGATGGTCAAGACTGATAGTGCCAAAATTCAAAATATGTCAACAAAAATGTTTAAAGTGGGTTTTAATGCCTTGAATTAGGTAATTTTGTGTTAACATTCACCTAGATTACAAGTTTTGCATTAGGGGTAAAAAATAGCATTGTGAGGTCCCAACGCTGCTTTTTAACGCCCGCTGGTATTACGAGTCTTGCAGGTACCGGTGTACCACTCACTTTTTTGGCCAGACTCGAAAATACTGCAAATCCACTTACGTCAATTGCGTATCCTATATTTTTCAATGGGACTTGTATAGCACCGGTATTACGAATCTGCCAAAAAGTGAGTGGTACACCCTCTCCTGTCAAGTCAGGTACAGCATTTTACAGTCAGTAGTTAAGAGTTTTACACTACAACGCCGTAGCATAAAACTCTTAACTAAAGTGCTAAAAAGTACACTAACACCCATAAACTACCTATTAACCCCTAAACCGAGCCGCCCAACATTGCAAACACTAAAATACATTTTTTAACCCCTAATCTGCCGAACCGGACATCACCGCCAATATAATAAACATATTAACTCGTAAACCGCCGCACTCCCGCATAGCAAACACTATTTAAATATTATTAACCCCTAATATGCCGGCCCTAACATCACCGACACCTACCTACATTTATTAACCCCTAATCTGCCGCCCACAACGTCACCGCCACTATATTAAATGTATTAACCCCTAAACCTAAGTCTAACTCTAACCCTAACCCCCCCAAACTTAAATATAATTAAAATAAATCTAAATAAAATTACTACAATTCACCAAATAATTCCTATTTAAAACTAAATACTTACCTAAAAAATAAACGCTAACGGCTAGATTTAGAGTTCTGCGGCCAAAGGGGTGCGTTAGCTACGCATGCTTTTTTTCCCCCGCACCTTTTAAATACCGCTGGTATTTAGAGTTCACAGAAGGGCTGCGTTAGGCTCCAAAAAAGGAGCGTATAGCATATTTACCGCAACTGCAACTCTCAATACCAGCGGTGCTTACGGACGCGGCCAGCTTAAAAAACGTGCTCGTGCACGATTCCCCCATAGGAAACAATGGGACAGTTTGAGCTGAAAAAAACCCTAACACCTGCAAAAAAGCAGCGATCAGCTCCTAACGCAGCCCCATTGTTTCCTATGGGGAAACACTTCCTAAGTCTGCACCTAACACCCTAACATGAACCCCGAGTCTAAACACCCCTAACCTTACACTTATTAACCCCTATTCTGCCGCCACCGCTATCGCTGACCCCTGCATTTTATTATTAACCCCTAATCTGCCGCTCCGTACACTGCCGCAACCTATGTTATCCCTATGTACCCCTAATCTGCTGCCCCTAACACCGCCGACCCCTATATTATATTTATTAACCCCTAATCTGCCACCCACAACGTCGCCGCCAGCTACCTACAATAATTAACCCCTAATCTGCCGACCGGATCTCGCTGCTACTCTAATAAATGGATTAACCCCTAAAGCTAAGTCTAACCCTAACACTAACACCCCCCTAAGTTAAATATAATTTAAATCTAACAAAATAAATTAACTCTTATTAAATAAATTATTCCTATTTAAAGCTAAATACTTACCTGTAAAATAAACCCTAATATAGCTACAATATAACAAATAATTATATTGTAGCTATTTTAGGATTAATATTTATTTTACAGGGAACTTTGTCTTTATTTTAACCAGGTACAATATCTATTAAATAGTTATTAACTATTTAATAGCTAAAATAGTTAAAATAATTACAAAATTACCTGTAAAATAAATCCTAACCTAAGTTACAATTAAAACTAACACTACACTATCAATAAATTAATTAAATACAATACATACAAATAACTACAATTAAATAAACTAACTAAAGTACAAAAAATAAAAAAGAACTAAGTTACAAAATTTAAAAAAATATTTACAAACATTAGAAAAATATTACAACAATTTTAAACTAATTACACCTACTCTAAGCCCCCTAATAAAATAACAAAGACCCCCAAAATAAAAAAACACTAAGCCCCTGAAGATCTTCCTACCTTATCTTCACAATGCCAGGTTAATTGATCCATCCTCCGAAGTCTTGATCTAAGCCTCCGAAGTCTTCATCCAAGCCCAAGCGGGGGCTGGCGATCCATAATCCGGCTGAAGTCTTCTATCAAGCGGCGGCTGAAGAGGTCCAGAAGAGGCTCCAAAGTCTTCATCGTGTCCGGGAAGAAGAGGAGATCCGGACCGGCAACCATCTTGATCCAAGCGGCATCTTCTATCTTCATCCGATGACGAACGGCTCCATCTTGAAGACCTCCAGCGTGGATCCATCCTCTTCTTCTGACGTCCAACTGAAGAGTGAAGGTTCCTTTAAGGGACGTCATCCAAGATGGCGTCCCTCGAATTCCGATTGGCTGATAGGATTCTATCAGCCAATCGGACTTAAGGTAGGAAAATTCTGATTGGCTGATGGAATCAGCCAATCAGATTCAAGTTCAATCCGATTGGCTGATTGAAACAGCCAATCAGATTGAGCTCGCATTCTATTGGCTGATCAGAACAGCCAATAGAATGCAAGCTCAATCTGAACTTGAATCTGATTGTTCGTCATCGGATGAAGATAGAAGATGCCGCTTAGATCAAGATGGTTGCCGGTCCGGATCTCCTCTTCTTCCCGGATAGGATGAAGACTTTGGAGCCTCTTCTGGACCTCTTCAGCCGCCGCTTGATAGAAGACTTCAGCCGGATTATGGATCGCCAGCCCCCGCTTGGGCTTGGATGAAGACTTCGGAGGCTTGGATCAAGACTTCGGAGGACGGATCGGTGAACCTGGCATGGTGAAGATAAGGTAGGAAGATCTTCAGGGGCTTAGTGTTAGGTTTATTTAAGGGGGGTTTGGGTTAGATTAGGGGTATGTGGGTGGTGGGTTGTAATGTTGGGGGGGGTATTGTATGGTTTTTTTTACAGGCAAAAATGCTGAATTATTTGGGGCATGCCCCGCAAATGGCCCTTTTCAGGGCTGGTAAGGTAAAAGAGCTTTGAACTTTTTTAATTTAGAATAGGGTAGGGAATTTTTTTATTTTGGGGGTCTTTGTAATTTTATTAGGGGGCTTAGAGTAGGTGTAATTAGTTTAAAATTGTTGTAATATTTTTCTAATGTTTGTAAATATTTTTTTATTTTTTGTAACTTAGTTCTTTTTTATTTTTTGTACTTTAGTTAGTTTATTTAATTGTAGTTATTTGTAGGTATTGTATTTAATTAATTTATTGATAGTGTAGTGTTAGGTTTAATTGTAACTTAGGTTAGGATTTATTTTACAGGTAATTTTGTAATTATTTTAACTATTTTAGCTATTAAATAGTTCTTAACTATATAATAGCTATTGTACCTGGTTAAAATAATTACAAAGTTGCCTGTAAAATAAATATTAATCCTAAAATAGCTACAATATAATTATAATTTATATTGTAGCTATATTAGGGTTTATTTTACAGGTAAGTATTTAGCTTTAAATAGGAATAATTTATTTAATAAGAGTTAATTTATTTCGTTAGATTTAAATTATATTTAACTTAGGGGGGTGTTAGTGTTAGGGTAAGACTTAGCTTTAGGGGTTAATACATTTATTATATTAGCGGTGTGGTCCGGTTGGCAGATTAGGGGTTAATAATTGTAGGTAGGTGGAGGTGACGTTGGGGGCGGTAGATTAGGGGTTAATAAATATAATATAGGGGTCGGCTGTGTTAGGGGCAGCAGATTAGGGCTACATAGGTATAATGTAGGTTGCGACGGTGTACGGAGCGGCAGATTAGGGGTTACAAAAAATATGCAGGTGTCAGCGATAGCGGGGGTGGCAGATTAGGGGTTAATAAATATTATGTAGGGGTCGGTGGTATTAGGTGCAGCAGATTAGGGGTACATAGGGATAATGTAGGTGGCGGCGGTGTAGGGAGCGGCAGATTAGGGGTTACAAATTTTTAATAGAGTGGCGGCGATGTGGGGGGACCTCGGTTTAGGGGTACATAGGTAGTTTATGGGTGTTAGTGTACTTTAGAGCACAGTAGTTAAGAGCTTTATAAACCGGCGTTAGCCCAGAAAGCTCTTAACTACTGACTTTTTTCTGCGGCTGGAGTTTTGTCGTTAGATTTCTAACGCTCACTTCAGCCACGACTCTAAATACCGGCGTTAGAAAGATCCCATTGAAAAGATAGGATATGCAAATGGCGTAGGGGGATCTGCGGTATGGAAAAGTCACGGCTGCAAAGTGAGCGTTAGACCCTTTCCTGACTGACTCTAAATACCAGCGGTAGCCCAAAACCAGCGTTAGGAGCCTCTAACGCTGGTTTTGACGGCTACCGCGAAACTCTAAATCTAGCCGTAAGATAGCTACAATATGACTAATAGTTACATTATAGCTAGCTTAGGTTTTATTTTTATTTTACAGGCAAGTTTGTATTTATTTTAACTAGGTACAATAGTTATTAAATAGTTATTAATTATTTAATAACTACCTAGTTAAAATTAAGACAAATTTACCTGTAAAATAAAACCTAACATAAGTTACAATTACACCTAACACTACACTATAATTAAATTAATTACCTAAACTAAATACAATTAATTACAGTTTAAAAAAATTATCTAAAGTACGAAAAAAACCCACACTAAATTACAGAAAATAATAAAATAATTACAAGATTTTTAATCTAATTACACCTACTCTAATCCCCCTAAAAAAATAGTAAAGCCCCCCAAATAAAAAAAAGCCCTACCCTACACTAAATTACAAATAGCCCTTAAAAGGGCCTTTTGTGGGGCATTGCCCAAAAGTAATCAGCTATTTTACCCCCCAACATTAAAACCCACCACCCAGACAACCAACCCTACTCTACTCTAAAACCCACCCAATCCCCCCTTAAAAATACCTAACACTCACCCCTTGAAGATCACCCTACCGTGAGACGTCTTCACCCAACCGGGCAGAAGTGGTCCTCCAGATGGGCAGAAGTCTTCATCCAAGCCGGGTAGAAGAGGTCCTCCAGACGGGCAGAAGTCTTCATCCAGACGGGATCTTCTATCTTCATCCATCCGGCGCGGAGCGGGTCCATCTTCAAGACATCTGACGCGGAGCATCCTCTTCATCCGACGGCCGACGACTGAATGAAGGTTCCTTTAAGTGACATCATCCAAGATGGCGTCCCTTCAATTCCGATTGGCTGATAGAATTCTAGGATCCAGTCACAATTGTGAACTCTGCACCCCCTGTAGTTTCACCCCTGCATATGTCAATATACCTGTATATATAGGTTTATAGATATATATATAGGAATATCTATTGAACAAAACATAGAGCACATTCTATTATGTGAAGAGCATTGGACTGTAAAATATTTACAGTAAATAAACAACTAAACACATTATTAAAGGAACAGTCTACACCAGAATTGTTATTGTTTTAAAATAGATAATCCCTTTTTTACCCATTCCCCAGTTTTGCATAACCAACACAGTTATATTTATATATTTTTTACCTCTGTGATTATCTTGTATCTAAGCCTCTGCAAACTGCCCCTTTATTTCAGTTCTTTTGACAGACTTGCAGTTTAGCCAATTAGTGATGGCTCCCAGGTAACTTCACATGCATGAGCACAGTGTTATCTATATGAAAAACATGAACTAACACCCTCTAGTGGTGAAAAACCTGTTAAAATGCATTCTTAAGAGGCGGCCTTCAAGATCTAAGAAATTAGCATATGAACCTCCTTGGTTAAACTTTTAACTAAGAATACCAAGAGAACAAAGAAAAATTGGTGATAAAAGTAAATTAGAAAATTGTTTAAATTACATGCCCTATCTGAATCATGAAAGTTTTTTTTGGACTAGACTGCCCCTTTAAATATTCATATTGGATAAAAATGATTTATCATGTTTGCATATGTATATATATATATATATATATATATATATATATATATATATATATATATATATATATATATATAATTGTTTATATGTGTATATACGTTGTAAATACATATATGCACATATAAATACATCTGTACACACATATGTGCATATATATATATACACATACATACACATATTTAGATATGTTTATCTGTCTATAAATATATATATATATATATATATATATATACATATATACAGTATATGTATAAATAAATATATATATATATATATATATATATATATATATATATATATTTATATGTTAGAGCCCTTTTTTGTCAGGCACCTTATACCATATATCTTTGAGTCCTTATAACTTTTTATATATTTTTTTATTTTGTGCAAAAGTTAGCGCACCACTTGTAATCTAGTCCTAAGAGTATTATTATTCGTCAAGGCTAGAGAGTCTTGCAGAAATGGTGACAGTTTAAATAGTAATGCTTGCATCAATCACACTGCTTTTGTCAATCACATTGCTTGCGTCAATCACACTGCCTGCGTCAATCACAAAGCAATCACACTACTTGCGTCAATCACACTGCTTAGGTCAATCACATTGCTTGCATCAATCACACTGCTTGCATCAATCACACTGCTTGTGTCAATCACACTGCTTGCGTCAATCACTCTGCTTGCGTCAATCACACTGCTTGCCTCAATCACAAAGCAATCAAACTGCTTGTGTCAATCACACTGCTTGTGTCAGTCACATTGCTTGTGTCAGTCACACTGCTTGCGTCAATTACACTGCTTGTGTCAATCACACTGCTTGCATGAATCACACTGCTTGTGTCAATCACACTGCTTGCGTCAATCACTCTACTTGCGTCAATCACACTGCTTGCGTCAATCACACTGCTTGCCTCAATCACAAAGCAATCAAACTGCTTGCATCAATCACACTGCTTGCGTCAATTACACTGCTTGTGTCAATCACACTGCTTTTGTCAGTCACACTGCTTGCACCAATCACACTGAAAGACTCTCCTCTCCTTAATGTAAAATCTTGTTTATTACATAAATAACTGCACTTATTATAATTGCAGCATTTCTGTTTTTTTAAGAATATTTTTTATATTTATTCCATAACTTGGTGGAGTGATATGCACTGTAATGGGCTTATACCTACAGTTTATTCTCTCTTTAGTAAAATAGCGAACCATTTGTGCGACAACATATTGCCGGCGTGGAGAATCAGACGTGTTGTCTCACAGGCTTACAGAAAGAGCTGAGGTTTCACAATCTAACCTAGATAGATACAACTGTAAAAAACCTGTATGTCTGATATCCGATTATATAGAACAATCCATTTAACTAAAGGCTATTTGTAAGTGAAGTTAAAAAGTTGGACGCATTTGTAGAGGGTTTTACAATTATTTGATAAGCTCCTGCGAGCAGATGAATTTTCAATAAGCCTTTACACTTGAAGAGACAAGGATTCGATAAATAAGCAGCACAAACAACGGACAGATGGAGGGATACACATTCTTTGAAGTAACAGAGATTACTGAAATAAGATCAGTGGACAATTTTATCAAACAAACAATGTTAGATGTGCTGCACATGCAACAGGCTTGTTCACAAATTTAAAATTGAAGGTAGCCTTGAAGGTAGCCTTGAAGGTAGCATTAATTAATTTGTAGGATAGCCTTATTCTTATCCCAGGCATTAATTAGTATGTAGGATAGCCTTATGCTTATCCCAGGCAGTAATTAGTACATAGGATAGCCTTATGCTTATCCCATGCATTAATTAGCATGTAGGATAACCTTATGCTTAGGGCTGCGGAATCTGTTGGCGCTCTACAAATAACCGATAATAAATAAATAAATGCTTATTCCAGGCAGTAATTAGTACATAGGGTAGCCTTATGCTTATCCCAGGCAGTAATTAGTACATAGGGTAGCCTTATGCTTATCCCAGGCATTAATTAATTTGTAGGACAGCCTTATACTTATCCCAGGCATTAATTAGTATGTAGGATATCTTTATGCTTATCCCAGGCAGTAATTAGTATGTAGGATAGCCTTATGCTTATCCCAGGCAGTAATTAGTATGTAGGATAGCCTTATGCTTATCCCAGGCAGTAATTAGTATGTAGGATAGCCGTATGCTTATCTCATGCAGTAATTAATATGTAGGATAGCCTTATGCTTATCTCAGACATTAATTTGTATGTAGGAAAGTCTTATGCTTATCCCAGGCATTAATTAGTATGTAGGATAGCCTTATGCTTATAGCAGTCAGTAATTAGTATGTAGGCTAGCCTTATGCTGTTAGCAGGCAGTAATTAGTACATAGGATAGGCTTATGCTTATCCCAGGCAGTAATTTGTATGTAGGGTAGCCTTATGCTTATCCCAGACATTAATTAGTATGTAGGATAGCCTTATGCTTATCCCAGGCATTAACTAGTATGTAGGATAGCCTTATGTTTATTCCAGGCAGTAATTTGTATGTAGGGTAGCCTTATGCTTATCCCAGACATTAAATAGTATGTAGGATAGCCTTATGCTTATCCCAGGCATTAACTAGTATGTAGGATAACCTTATGCTTATCCCAGACATTAATTAGTATTTGGGATATCCTTATGCTTATCCCAGGCATTAATTTGTATGTAGGATAGCCTTATTCTTTTCCCAAGCATTACTTGGTATGTAGGATAGCCTTATGCTTATCCACAGCATTAATTAGTATGTAGGCTAGCCTTATGCTTATCCCAGGCATTAATTATTATGTAGGATAGCCTTATGCTTATCCCAGGCATTAATAAGTTTTTAGGATAGCCGTATGCTTATCCCAGGCATTACTTTGTATGTTGAATAGGCTTATGCCTATCCCAGGCAGTAATTGGTATGTAGGATAGCCTTATGCTTATCTCAGGCAGTAATTGGTACGTAGGATAGCCTTATGCTTATCCCATGCATTAATTAGCATGTAGGATAGCCTTATACTTATCCCATTTGTTAATTAGTTTGTAGGATAGCCTTATGCTTATCCCAGGCATTAATTAGTATGTAGGATAGCCTTATGCTTATCACTGGAATTAATTAGTACATAGAATAGCCTTATACTTATCCCATGCATTAACTAGTATATAGGATAGCCTTATACTTATCTCAGGCATTAATTATTATGTAGGATAGCCTTATGCTTTTCACAGTCAGTAATTAGTATGTAGGGTAGCCTTATGCTGTTATCAGGCAGAAATTAGTACAGAGGATAGCCTTATGCTTATCCCAGGCAGTAATTTGTATGTAGGGTAGCCTTATGCTTATCCCAGGCATTAATTAATTTGTAGGATAGCCTTTTACTTATCCCAGGCATTAATTAGTATGTAGGATAGCCTTATGCTTATCCCAGGCAGTAATTAGTACGCAGGATAGCCTTATGCTTATCCCATGCATTAATTAGCATGTAGGATAACCTTATGCTTATTCCAGGCAGTAATTAGTACATAGGATAGCCTTATGCTTATCCCATTTATTAATTATTATGTAAGATAGCCTTATGCTTATCTCAGGCATTAATTAGTATGTAGGATAGCCTTATGCTTATCTCAGGCATTAATTAGTATGTAGGGTAGCCTTATTCTTATCCCATGCATTAATTAGTATGTAGGATAGCCTTATACTTATTTCAGGCACTAATTTAAATGTAGGTAAGCCTTATGCTTTTCCCAGGCATTAATTAATATGTATGATAGCCTTATGCCTATCCCAGGCAGTAATAAGTACGTAGGATAGCCTTATGCTTATCTCAGGCATTAATTTGTATGTAGGGAAGTCTTATGCTTATCCCAGGCATTAATTAGAATGTAGGATAGCCTTATGCTTATAGCAGTCAGTAATTAGTATGTAGGCTAGCCTTATGTTGTTAGCAGGCAGTAATTAGTACATAGGATAGCCTTATGCTTATCCCAGGCAGTAATTTGTATTTAGGGTAGCCTTATGCTTATCCCAGACATTAATTAGTATGTAGGATAGCCTTATGCTTATCCCAGGCATTAATTAGTATGTAAGATAACCTTATGCTTATCCCAGACATTAATTAGTATGTATGATAGCCTTATGCGTATCCCAGGCAGTAATAAGTACGTAGGATAGCCGTATTCTTATCTCAGGCGGTAATTGACACGTAATAAATAAGATAACCTTATGCTTATCCCAGACATTAATTAGTATTTGGGATATCCTTATGCTTATCCCAGGCCTTAATTAGTATGGAGTATTGCCTTATGCTTATCCGAGGCAGTAAATAGTAAGTAGGATAGCCTTATTCTTATCCCAAACATTACTTAGTATGTAGGATAGCCTTATGCTTATCCCAGGCATTAATTAGTATGTAGGCTAGCCTTATGCTTATCCCAGGCATTAATTATTATGTAGGATAGCCTTATACTTATCCCAGGCATTACTTTGTATGTTGAATAGGCTTATGCTTACCCCAGGCAGTAATTAGTACGTAGGATAGCCTTATGCTTATCTCAGGCAGTAATTGGTACGTAGGATAGCCTTATGCTTATCCCATGCATTAATTAGCATGTAGGATCGCCTTATTCTTATTCCAGGCAATAATTAGTACATAGGATAGCCTTATGCTTATCCAATTTATTAATTAGTTTGTAGGATAGCCTTATGCTTATCCCAGGCATTAATTAGTATGTAGGATAGCCTTATGCTTATCACAGGCATTAATTAGTACATAGGATAGCCTTATGCTTATCCCATGCATTAACTAGTATGTAGGATAGCCTTATACTTATCTCAGGCATTAATTTGTATGTAGGATAGTCTTATGCTTATCCCATGCATTAATTAGCATGTAGGATAGCCTTATGCTTATAGCATTCAGTAATTAGTATGTAGGCTAGCCTTATGCTGTTAGCAGGCAGTAATTAGTACATAGGATAGGCTTATGCTTATCCCAGGCAGTAATTTGTATGTATGGTAGCCTTATGCTTATCCCAGACATTAATTAGTGTGTAGGATAGCCTTATGCTTATCCCAGGCATTAACTAGTATGTAGGATAGCCTTATGCTTATCCCAGGCAGTAATTTGTATGTAGGGTAGCCTTATGCTTATCCCAGACATTAATTAGTATGTAGGATAGCCTTATGCTTATCCCAGGCATTAACTAGTATGTAGGATAACCTTATGCTTATCCCAGACATTAATTAGTATTTGGGATATCCTTATGCTTATCCCAGGCATTAATTTGTATGTAGGATAGCCTTATTCTTTTCCCAAGCATTACTTGGTATGTAGGATAGCCTTATGCTTATCCACGACATTAATTAATATGTAGGCTAGCCTTATGCTTATCCCAGGCATTAATTATTATGTAGGATAGCCTTATGCTTATCCCAGGCATTAATTAGTTTTTAGGATAGCCGTATGCTTATCCCAGGCATTAATTAGTATGCAGGATAGCCTTATGCTTATCCCAGGCAGTAATTGGTACGTAGGATAGCCTTATGCTTATCTCAGGCAGTAATTGGTACGTAGGATAGCCTTATGCTTATCCCATGCATTAATTAGCATGTAGTATAGCCTTATACTTATCCCATTTGTTAATTAGTTTGTAGGATAGCCTTATGCTTATCCCAGGCATTAATTAGTATGTAGGATAGCCTTATGCTTATCACTGGCATTAATTAGTACATAGAATAGCCTTATGCTTATCCCATGCTTTAACTAGTATATAGAATAGCCTTATACTTATCTCAGGCATTAATTAGTATGTAGGATAGCCTTATGCTTTTCACAGTCAGTAATTAGTATGTAGGGTAGCCTTATGCTGTTATCAGGCAGAAATTAGTACAGAGGATAGCCTTATGCTTATCCCAGGAAGTAATTTGTATGTAGGGTAGCCTTATGCTTATCCCAGGCATTAATTCATTTTTAGGATAGCCTTATACTTATCCCAGGCATTAATTAGTATGTAGGATAGCCTTATGCTTATCCCAGGCAGTAATTAGTACGTAGGATAGCCTTATGCTTATCCCATGTATTAATTAGCATGTAGGATAACCTTATGCTTATCCCATTTATTAATTAGTATGAAAGATAGCCTTATGCTTATCTCAGGCATTAATTAGTATGTAGGATAGCCTTATGCTTATCTCAGGCATTAATTAGTATGTAGGGTAGCCTTATTCTTATCCCATGCATTAATTAGTATGTAGGATAGCCTTATACTTATTTCAGGCACTAATTTGAATGTAGGTAAGCCTTATGCTTTTCCCAGGCATTAATTAATATGTATGATAGCCTTATGCGTATCCCAGGCAGTAATAAGTACGTAGGATAGCCGTATTCTTATCTCAGGCGGTAATTGATACGTAAGATAGCCTTATGCTTATCTCTGGCTTTAATTTGTATGTAGGGAAGTCTTATGCTTATCCCAGGCATTAATTAGAATGTAGGATAGCCTTATGCTTATAGCAGTCAGTAATTAGTATGTAGGCTAGCCTTATGTTGTTAGCAGGCAGTAATTAGTACATAGGATAGCCTTATGCTTATCCCAGTGAGTAATTTGTATTTAGGGTAGCCTTATGCTTATCTCAGACATTAATTAGTATGTAGGATAGCCTTATGCTTATCCCAGGCATTAATTAGTATGTAAGATAACCTTATGCTTATCCCAGACATTAATTAGTATTTGGGATATCCTTATGCTGCATTAATTAGTATGTATGATAGCCTTATGCGTATCCCAGGCAGTAATAAGTACGTAGGATAGCCATATTCTTATCTCAGGCGGTAATTGATACATAATAAATAAGATAACCGTATGCTTATCCCAGACATTAATTAGTTTTTGGGATTTCCTTATGCTTATCCCAGGCATTAATTAGTATGTAGTATTGCCTTATGCTTATCCGAGGCAGTAATTAGTAAGTAGGATAGCCTTATTCTTATCCCAAACATTACTTAGTATGTAGGATAGCCTTATGCTTATCCCAGGCATTAATTAGTATGTAGGCTAGCCTTATGCTTATCCCAGGCATTAATTATTATGTAGGATAGCCTTGTACTTTTCCCAGGCATTACTTTGTGTGTTGAATAGGCTTATCCTTACCTCAGGCAGTAATTAGTACGTAGGATAGCCTTATGCTTATCTCAGGCAGTAATTGGTACGTAGGATAGCCTTATGCTTATCCCATGCATTAATTAGCATGTAGGATCGCCTTATTCTTATTCCAGGCAATAATTAGTACATAGGATAGCCTTATGCTTATCCAATTTATTAATTAGTTTGTAGGATAGCCTTATGCTTATCCCAGGCATTAATTAGTATGTAGGATAGCCTTATGCATATCACAGGCATTAATTAGTACATAGGATAGCCTTATGCTTATCCCATGCATTAACTAGTATGTAGGATAGCCTTATACTTATCTCAGGCATTAATTTGTATGTAAGATAGTCTTATGCTTATCCCAGGCATTAATTAGTATGTAGGATAGCCTTATGCTTATCACAGTCAGTAATTAGTATATAGGCTAGCCTTATGCTGTTATCATGCAGTAATTAGTACATAGGATATCCTTATGCTTATCCCAGGCAGTAATTTGTATGTAGGATAGCCTTATGCTTATCCCAGGCATTAATTAATTTGTAGGATAGCCTTATGCTTATCCCAGGCATTAATTAGTATGTAGGATAGCCTTATGCTTATCCCAGGCAGTAATTAGTATGTAGGATAGCCTTATGCTTATCCCATGCATTAATTAGCATGTAGGATAACCCTATGCTTATTCCAGGCAGTAATAAGTACATAGGATAGCCTTATGCTTATCCCATTTATTAATTAGTATGTAAGATAGCCTTATGCTTATCTCAGGCATTAATTAGTATGTAGGATAGCCTTATGCTTATCTCAGGCATTAAATAGTACGTAGGATAGCATTATGCTTATCCCATGCATTAATTAGTATATAGGATAGCCTTATACTTATCTCAGGCATTAATTTGAATGTAGGTAGGCCTTATGCTTATGCCAGGTATTAATTAGTATGTATGATAACCTTATGCTTATCCCAGGCAGTAATTAGTACATAGGATAGACTTATGCATATCGCAGTCAGTAATTAGTATGTAGGCTAGCCTTACGCTGTTATCAGGCAGTAATTATTACATAGGATAGCCTTATGCTTATCACAGGCATTGATTAGTATGTAGGATAGCCTTTTGCTTATCCCAAGCATTAATTAGTACATAGGATAGCCTTATGCTTATCCCAGGCAGTAATTTGTATTTAGGGTAGCCGTATGCTTATCCCAGGCATTAATTAGTTTGAAGGATAGCCTTATGCTTTTCCCAGGCATTAATTAGTTTGTAGAATCGCCTTATGCTTATCCCAGGCATTAATTAGTATGTAGGATAGCCTTATGCTTATCCTAGGCATTAATTAGTACATTTTTGAGGTTTGGGCTTCACTCAGGATTGATAATACAATAATATGAAAAAATAATAGAAAAAAAGGGGTTAATAAATATTATGTAGGTGTCGGCGGTGTTAGGGGCAGCAGATTAGGGGTACATAGGGATAATGTAGGTGGCGGCGGTGTGCGTTCGGCAGATTAGGGGTTAAAAAAATTAATAGCGTGGCGGCGATGTGGGGGGACCTCGGTTTAGGGGTACATAGGTAGTTTATGGGTGTTATTGTACTTTAGAGCACAGTAGTTAAGAGCTTTATGAACCGGCGTTAGCCCAGAAAGCTCTTAACTACTGACTTTTTTCTGCGGCTGTAATTTTGTCGTTAGATTTCTAATGCTCACTTCAGCCAAGACTCTAAATACCGGCATTAGAAAGATCCCATTGAAAAGATAGGATACACAAATGGCATAGGGGGATCTGCGGTATGGAAAAGTCGCGGCTGGAAATTGAGCGTTAGACCCTTTCCTGACTGACTCTAAATACCAGCGGTAGCCCAAAACCAGCGTTAGGAGCCTCTAACGCTGGTTTTGACGGCTAACGCCAAACTCTAAATCTAGCCGTAAGATAGCTACAATATAACTAATAGTTACATTGTATCCATCGTAGAGTTTATTTTTATTTTACAGGCAAGTTTGTATTCATTTTAACTAGGTACAATAGTTATTAAACATAGAAACAAAGAAACATAGATATTGACGGCAGATAAGAGCCATAGGCCCAGCAAGTCTGCCCGACCTTACCTAACAGTATAAACATATCTAGGTCTTAGGATAGCCTTATGCTTGTCCCATGCATTTTTAAAGTCCCCCACAGTGTTTGTTGCTACTACCTCTTGAGGAAGTTTATTCCATAAATCAATCACTCTTTCTATAAAGAAGCTTCCTCAAATTACTCCTGAATCTACTACCCTTTAGCTTGAGCTCATGACCCCTTGTTCTTGAATTTTCCATTTTATGTAAAATACCCACAGCCTCAGTTTAATAACTATTTAATAACTACCTAGTTAAAATAAAGACAAATTTACCTGTAAAATAAAACCTAACCTAAGTTACAATTACACCTAACACTACACTATAATTAAATTAAATTAATTACCTAAACTAAATACAATTAATTACAGTTTAAAAAAATTATCTAAAGTACGAAAAAAAACCACACTAAATTACAGAAAATAATAAAATAATTACAAGATTTTTAAATTAATTACACCTACTCTAATCCCCCTAAAAAAATAGAAAAGCCCCCCAAAATAAAAAAAAGCCCTACCCTACACTAAATTACAAATAGCCCTTAAAAGGGCCTTTTGCGGGGCATTGCCCCAAAGTAATCAGCTCTTTTACCTGTAAAAAAAGTACAAATACCCCCCAACATTAAAACCCACCACCCACACAACCAACCCTACTCTACTCTAAAACCCACCCAATCCCCCCTTAAAAATACCTAACACTAACCCCTTGAAGATCACCCTACCGTGAGACGTCTTCACCCAACCGGGCAGAAGTGGTCCTCCAGAAGGGCAGAAGTCTTCATCCAAGCCGGGCAGAAGAGGTCCTCTAGACGGGCAGAAGTCTTCATCCAGACGGCATCTTCTATCTTCATCCATCAGGCGCGGATCGGGTCCATCTTCAAGACATCTGACGCGGAGCATCCTCTTCATCTGACGGCCGACGACTGAATGAAGGTTCCTTTAGGTGACATCATCCAAGATGGCGTCCCTTCAATTCTGATTGGCTGATAGAATTCTAGGATCCAGTCACAATTGTCCTGTAGTTTCGCCCCTGTATATGTCAATATACCTGTATATATAGGTTTATAGATATATATATAGGAATATCTATTGAACAAAACATAGAACACATTCTATTATGTGAAGAGCATTGGACTGTAAAATATTTACAGTAAATAAACAACTAAACACATTATTAAAGGAACAGTCTACACCAGAATTGTTATTGTTTTAAAAGATCGATAATCCCTTTTTTACCCATTCCCCAGTTTTGCATAACCAACACAGTTATATTTATATATTTTTTACCTCTGTGATTATCTTGTATCTAAGCCTCTGCAAACTGCCCCTTTATTTCAGTTCTTTTGACAGACTTGCAGTTTAGCCAATTAGTGATGGCTCCCAAGTAACTTCACGTGCATGAGCACAGTGTTATCTATATGAAAAACATGAACTAACACCCTCTAGTGGTGAAAAACCTGTTAAAATGCATTCTTAAGAGGCGGCCTTCAAGATCTAAGAAATTAGCATATGAACCTCCTTGGTTAAACTTTAACTAAGAATACCAAGAGACCAAAGAAAAATTGGTGATAAAAGTAAATTAGAAAATTGTTTAAAATTACATGCCCTATCTGAATCATGAAAGTTTTTTTTGGACTAGACTGTCCCTTTAAATATTCATATTGGATAAAAATGATTTTTCATGTTTGTATATATATATATATATATATAAATTGTTTATATGTGTATATACGTTGTAAATACATATATGCACATATAAATACATCTGTACACACATATGTGCATATATATATATATATATATATATATATATATATATACACACATACATACACATATTTAGATATGTTTATCTGTCTATATATATATATATATATATATATATATATATACATATATATATATATATGTTAGAGCCCTTTTTTGTCAGGCACCTTATACCATATATCTTTGAGTCCTTATAACTTTTTATATTTTTTTTTATGTTGTGCAAAAGTTAGCACACCACTTGTAATCTAGTCCTAAGAGTATTATTATTCGTCAAGGCTAGAGAGTCTTGCAGAAATGGTGACAGTTTAAATAGTAATGCTTGCATCAATCACACTGCTTTTGTCAATCACATTGCTTGCGTCAATCACACTGCCTGCGTCAATCACAAAGCAATCACACTACTTGCGTCAATCACACTGCTTAGGTCAATCACATTGCTTGCATCAATCACACTGCTTGCATCAATCACACTGCTTGTGTCAATCACACTGCTTGCGTCAATCACTCTGCTTGCGTCAATCACACTGCTTGCCTCAATCACAAAGCAATCAAACTGCTTGCGTCAATCACACTGCTTGTGTCAACCACACTGCTTGTGTCAGTCACACTGCTTGCGTCAATTACACTGCTTGTGTCAATCACACTGCTTGCATCAATCACACTGCTTGTGTCAATCACACTGCTTGTGTCAATCACTCTACTTGCGTCAATCACACTGCTTGCGTCAATCACACTGCTTGCCTCAATCACAAAGCAATCAAACTGGTTGTGTCAATCACACTGCTTGCATCAATTACACTGCTTGTGTCAATCACACTGCTTTTGTCAGTCACACTGCTTGCATCAATCACACTGAAAGACTCTCCTCTCCTTAATGTAAAATCTTGTTTATTACAGAAATAACTGCACTTATTATAATTGCAGCATTTCTGTTTTTTTAAGAATATTTTTTATATTTATTCCATAACTTGGTGGAGTGATATGCACTGTAATGGGCTTATACCTACAGTTTATTCTCTCTTTAGTAAAATAGCTAACCATTTGTGCGACAACATATTGCCGGCGTGGAGAATCAGACGTGTTGTCTCACAGGCTTACAGAAAGAGCTGAGGTTTCACAATCTAACCTAGATAGATACAACTGTAAAAAACCTGTATGTCTGATATCCGATTATATAGAACAATCCATTTAACTAAAGGCTATTTGTAAGTGAAGTTAAAAAGTTGGACGCATTTGTAGAGGGTTTTACAATTATTTGATAAGCTCCTGGGAGCAGATGAATTTTCAATAAGCTTTTACACTTGAAGAGACAAGGATTCGATAAATAAGCAGCACAAACAACGGACAGATGGAGGGAAATTCTCTTAAAGGATACACATTCTTTGAAGTAACAGAGATTACTGAAATAAGATCAGTGGACAATTTTATCAAACAAACAATGTTAGATGTGCTGCACATGCAACAGGCTTGTTCACAAATTTAAAATTGAAGGTAGCCAATCTGGACAAAGTTCTAAACGTACAAAAATGTACATGACATGAAAACACACTTAATAAAACAATAACGGATAAAGCTCCCAATAGAAAAGAGTGACCTAGCTGTCATATCATGTCTTGATAAAGCCCACAAGTAGGCGATACGCGGTGACCAGGACCTTGTTTTTGCTTTGCCATACTGTTTGTAAGTACACCTACCCTGAGGAGTTCCAAGTTGGAACAGAGGGAAATGTATGTGGACGGAACTTTTTATTAGAACCAGCACCTTATCCATTCACAAAGTGATTTGGCTACATACTAACCACTACAAGTGGTAATCTCCATCTATTACCAGATAACATTAACAATAGCACTATTGTCACCGTCTACACTCACACCTGGTGACCTTTGACCAGGACGACTTACGGCAAATCACGCAACTCAGATGGAGCCGAGGAGGACAGCCAACGGCTTCACTCGCACTCACATGATGTACTAACCGACATACAGCTCTGTCAAGGAGGACAGTCTACAGCATAACCCGCCCGGATGCAGTGTTAACAGCTTTTCCGACAAGTATGAAAACACACTCAGTCAGAGAGTGATGGGGAATATATAAAAGTAACCAGCATCAGGCTAAGGGGGAGATTAAATAAGCAGCGAATGCTGCTTTCTACGCCCGTAGTTTCCAGAAAATGAAGTTAAGAAGCAGCGGTCATAACTTGTCCGCCACCTTTTAGGTATATGATCGGAATGATTGACACCCCCTGCTAGGGGCCATGCTATGCATGTGCAGGGGTGGCAATGTACAATAATTTCTTGTGAAATGCTTGAGCAATGTTAAATGCCAACAGTGTATGCTGTCGGCATTTAGCGATGCCTGGCAGACATGATTTGCTACAGCTAATCATGTCCGCCTGGCACTTAGTAAATTGATCCGCATATGTGTTCAGTACAACTGTAGAAAAGGACAGACTGAATAGAGCAGCGGTCGCCAACCAGTGGTCCGTGACACCATCAAGCAGAAATTAATCTCCTCTGAGGGTGTCACCTCTGTTGTGCCGCAACTCCCTACAGTGCCTGGACATCAGTAAAAACCAACAGAGGAAGAGTTAACTTTCAATCTCCCTACGCACATTGCGTAGTACTGCACAACTTGCGTACCTAGATTGTATTTTTAACTCCTCCTGCCTGGCTCGCTGCTCAGAGGAAGATGATTCCATTATAAAGCCAGCAGAGGTTGGTATAGTCTTGGCTTGAAATAGTGGAATTAAAGTATATAAAAAATAATTCCTTCAGATGGATTTACATCCCTGTTTGTCTTCCTCCCCTCCATCTTATTTTTTTTTTTATTAAATATTATTTTTCCTTCTAATAATTTTCCTGCGCACAAAGTGATTCCATCTGAATTCCAGTAATTGCCATCCAGCAGATCATCCATATCCCACCTGTATTATAGTAATTGCCAGTAACATCAGTTGTGGTTAGCGCACATCCATATTGGGAGCTTTCTGATATAAACTTAATTTATGACTCCAATGTCTGTCCATGATCATGAGTGGTTTTGAATAATTCCTAACTGGGAAGGTAACTTGGAAGTCTTGTGGTCCTTTTAAACAAAATTATTTTTTCCCACTTTCTCACTGTCTGTTTCCAGCTCAAAAGTTGGCCCTCACCCTTCATCTGTTATTTGGAAGTATTCTCTCAGTTCTGTAATTCAGATGCACCTAGATTTCGAGTTTTGAGAGCTATAGGGAAAGTAAAGAACGCAACAAAAGTTGGTTATTTAACCCCCTATAGTGCTGCCATTACAACTTGCGCGGGCGATATGGAGATTTTGAGCTTCATAATGCACCAAAAACAAGCGTGCTTTGACGTGCTCGTGCACGTTTTCCCCATAAACATCAATGGGAGAGCCGGCAAAAAAAAGTCTAACACCTGCGATTGCGGAAACAAAAGCTCTATGGGGAAAAAGAAAATACAGTTTAAACCTAACACCCTGACATAAACCCTGAGTCTAAACACCCCTAATCTGCTGCCCCTGACATCGCCGACGCCTGCCTACAGTTATTAACCCATAATCTGCTGCCCCTGACATCGCCGACGCCTGCCTACAGTTATTAACCCCTAATCTGCTGCCCCTGACATCGCTGATGCCTGCCTACAGTTATTAACCCCTAATCTGCTGCTCCCGATATTGCTGCTACCTAAATACAATTATTAATCCCTAACCCTAATGTGCCGCTCCCGATATCGTTGCCACTATACTAAAGTTATTAACCCCTATTCCGCCGCACCCCAACATCACCACAACTATATTAAAGTTATTAACCACTATTCCGCCACTCCCCAACATCGCTGCAACTAAATAAAGTTATTAACCCCTAAACCTCTGGCCTCCCACATCACTACCACTAAATAAACCTATTAACCCCTAAACCGCCAGCCCCCCACATTGCAACAACCTAAATTAAACTATATTAACCCCTAAACCTAACCCTAACATAACCCTAAACCTAACCCTAACACCCCCTAACTTTAACATAATGAAATTAGATGTAAATTAAATTTACAATTATTAACTAAATCATTCATATTTAAAACGTAAAATACCTGTGAAATAAAACCTAAGGTAGCTACAATATAACTAATAGTTAGGGCCCTTGGTAGTTTATTCTAGATTAGGCTTTTTTACTTTTTTAGGGGTATTATTTTTTTGGATAATTTTTTTTTGTAATGGTAAGTTTTTTTATTTTTTGTAATGGTAGTTTTTTATTTTTTGTAATGTTAGGTTTTAGTATAAGGCAGGTTAGGTTTTATTTCATAGGTAAGTTTGTATTTATTTTAACTAGGTAGACTAGTTAGTAAATAGTTATGAAGTATTTACAAACTACCTAGCTAAAATAAATACAAACTTACCTGTGAAATAAAACCTAACCTGCCTTATACTAAAACCTAACATTACAAAAAATAAAAAACTACCATTACAAAAAAAAAAAACTTACCATTACAAAAAAAAAAATATCCAAAAAAATAATACCCCTAAGAAAGTAAAAAAGCCTAATCTAGAATAAACTACCAAGGGCCCTTAAAATGGCCTTTTGTAGGGCATTCCCTGAGTTAAACAGCTCTTTTGCTCCCCAAAAAAATACAAACAACCCCTAACACTATACAAACCTCCACCCCCCAAACTACCAAGAGCCCTTAAAAGGGCATGTTGTAGGGCATTTCCTAAGTTAAGCAGCTCTTTTGCTCCAAAAAAATACAACCCTCCCCCCCAACACTATACAAACCATCATCCCCAAACTACCAAGG